>NC_080041.1:94673585-94973585 GCF_012489685.1 Lotus japonicus | reverse complement strand
CCTGTTGGCAACAAAAGACACGAATGAGGGCTCGCGTTCACAATATGGACATTTGAAACAAATTCAACAAAATATTGGTAGCATCCAGGCACAAATAAATTCTTTTGTCTGCAACAAGTTGAAAGGAATTCACGAACTCGTGATTTGTTTGGATGTAAAAAGGTAAAAGTGATCTTTACTTAAAATTTAAAGGGAGGACATTGAAAACACTTTTGACTAAAATAAAAACAAAATTATACATGCTAAAAGTCTTTGGAAGCTTCATCAGAAATTCAGTTTGAATAGAACTTCAACATTGAAAACATTGCCGAAAGGACAATATCTTCTCTTGCAACAATAGTAATCAAGAGCAAGTGTTTAGATAATTCTGTTAACAGGAAAAAGTATATCTCCAAGAGGAGGCTATACTACTATGTGAAAAATGAAAAATATGATCAGGTTCTTTCTGAAGTAGGAAATATAAAATAGAATTCAGGTAGGAATGGTTATATGTGCAGTTATGATAGAACTCGTACCAGCAAAGAAAGAAGGAATTGCTATTCACAATCCCTAAATCCCTAGCCTTCTCAAGGTGAGAAGAACGAAGAACAGGGAAAAGATTACAAGATTGAACTAAGAGGATTCGAGGGTTCAGTTCAGCCTACTACACAATTGTCCAAATTAACAACGCTCTCTCAGCTAACTGACTTATTCTATAAACTATCTAACTAGCAGCTTAATCAATAACTAACTGCTAACCAATAACAAACTGACCAGCCAATTAGTTATGAGGCTATAATCCCCTAATAACTCACCTATGCTTCCTAAGATACACCTTAACAATAGGAGGTCTATCATTCCTATCAATACCCCCAAAAACTGCCACCTTGTCCTCAAGGTGTAGAGCTGGAAAGGCTTCCTTCAACTGAAGCAGGACTCCTAACTATTCTCAAATTCATGCAACTGCTGCCACTTTACAACAACTTCCTGCTCCTGGGCTGTATTTCCGCGAACTGCCAGAATATCCTCTGGTTGTACTGCCAATTCAAAATTCTCAGCCAAAACAGAAGGAAGAGGTTGAACCTGAGCAATTTCAGCTACGGCTTTCTTCAACAAGGAGACATGAAAAACAGGGTCTGCTTTACAGTCTGGAGGCAAGTCTTACTTGTAAGCCACCTTGCCAATTCTGGACAGGACCTTGAAAGGTCCATAGAAACGAGGACTCAACTTTTGATTGATGCGAGCTGTCAAAGATTTCAATTTGTAAGGCTGTAACTTCAGAAAAACTACACCACCACCCTGAATTTCCTGAAAACACCTATGCTTATCAGCAGCTGCTCCTATATGGTCTAAAGCCTTAAGTTTAACCCTGAAGGCCTCAAATCATCTAAGAGATCATCCCGTTGCTTAGTTAACACATTGACCTCTTCAACCTTAGAAGGAATTGTAGTTCCCTTCCATAGAACAGGAGGATCCTGCACATACAAAGCTTTGAAAGGAGTCATCTTAGTAGCAGCACTGTAATTGGTATTAAACCAATACTCAACCCAACTCAAAATATCAAGCCACTGCTCGGGCTTATATGGCCAATCACACACCTCAAATAGGTTTGTAAACAACAGTTTACGACCTCCATTTGACCATCTGTTTGATGATGATAGCTTGTACACTTGTACTAAACTTTAACTTGGTCCCTACCCTCTGAAACTGCTCCTTCCAAAAGATGCTCATAAACACATGATCTTTGTCAGAAATGATAGTGTTGGAAAAACCATGCATCCTGACCACCTCTTTGATCAACACATTAGCCACATCATTAGCAAGGGCAAGGAAATGAGCAAATTTAGTAAGCCTGTCCACCGCAACGAAGATAATATCCTTCCCCTTGCTTTAGGTAGGTCTTCCATAAAATCCATGGAGATATCAGTCCAAACTTGAGTTGGAATCAGAAAAGGATGGATCAGCCCTACAAGAGACAAAGTCTCGTATTTATTCCTTTGACAAACCTCACAAGAGGCCACAAAGTCTGTCACATTCTTCCTCGTGCCTTCCCAATAGACAGCAGCAGCCAACCTCTTCAAAGTTCTGAAAAAACCTGTGGTATTATATGGGCCACCTGCAGATGTCCATTCCTGCATATTCCACTTTCCAGATGTCCAGAGCCTTGAGCCAAGATAGCCCTTATATATGGGAAGATATCCTCACCTCCAAGCTAGCTTTTAGGGTAGAGTTAGGCCTTCCCAATTCTAATAGTAACAATACCACATATCAGCAAGATTAAACCCCAAAAATAACAAACCCAGAAAAATCCGAACCAAATTCTAGAGATCATTAGACGAATTTATGATTTATCCATTGATAACAGAAACCAAGATCAATTTCCCAGTTCCAAAAGCCATATCAGTTTTGTTGGTAGCAGCTTGCGTGAAAATGAAAACCTACTCCTCACCCAATCAAACAAGTTACCAAGTTGAACTGTAATATGAGACTTGTGGTACAGATTTCGACACAAGAAAACAAATTCCCAAAAGAGAACAGAGAAAAAGTTCACCAATCTCCAACCTAATGATGAGAAGCTATGTTTCTATTAGTGCATTTAATGGCTGTGAACCAAAATTCCTTACCGTGATGGATTATGTTTTCTAGATACCCAAAATTCAAAAGGTCTATAATTTAAGAGCAAGGAATTGATTCAACGAGAAATCAAATCAGGTTCAGTACATAAGTTAACTGAACCTATGGTATTAGAGGCTTCAAGGGTTCGATGAAAGGTTTGCTAACTCAATCGAAGATCTGAATTTTTCTGCTTGCAAATGGAAGATTCGCTAAGTATTGTTGAAAACCGAAACTCGCAGCATGATACAGAGGGTTCGAGTAGAATTACCTGCGTTATGATGCGTTTGTCGAGACTCGAGGAGAAGTGCAAACAAACTTGGTTAAGATTGAAGAGGGGACTAAGGCTCAAAACACAAAAGAAATGCTTAATAGGCTCTTATTGAGTCATAGTCATATTTTTAATTATAGTATGTTATATTTTTGGGTTGTCTAAGGTTACCTCATGGGGTTGTTTAACCTCATACTAATAGACCAATAGGATTCGTAATAAAAATTCAAATAAAGATTAATAAAATTTCTAACTCATTTATCTTAAGCACCATCGGTCCACTTAGGATGAGGTTAAACAACATGCGGGGCATGGGGTAACTTAGAAAACTTATATTTTAGTCCCTAACTTTAATGAAATAACTAATAAGTATAGTTAGTTCATGTGATGCATTTTGTGGGGTTTAAACTAACACTAATTCACAAAATCCATTACAAAAATGAATGAGAGAGACTAACTTTACATTTTTTATTAATATTATGGATTAAAAGCCTATGATTTTTTTGGAGTGACCAAATCCAATTCAAGTCATATTTTACTCGAACTAAAAATATGTTTAATCATAAACTAATTTATGAGTTTCCCCCAAAACACAAAAATTTTGGATTCGTCACTGATCAAAATGGTTAAGGTACTAAATCAATGGTCAGGGGAATGGCAGAATCTTGGACTTGCTTGTGACTAAACTCAATACATTTGGTTGGTCTTGGTACTAAATCAATGGTGGGAAGGAATGGGAGCTTGCACCTGAAAAAGAAATGCTTTAGCTTCATTCTGATCCCAACCCAACTACATTCTAGGTTCTTCTACAGGTAGATCTGTTTCTCAAAGAGCTAACCACCATGTTTGCGTGAAATGCAGCACTGAGAAGGGTTCTCTCAGGTATTACTCTTAAATGCCGCGGGTGCGTAAGGTAAAAGTTCGATTTATTGTAGGTCTGGAATCTTATTTAAGTTTCTAGTGTCGATTTCAAACCCATGCAATATTTCTCATATATCAATAAGAGATTATGCTCTGACTAGTTAGGCATCAAATTCTCAGTCTAACCCTAACATGCTGAAATTTTCCTATCCTTTTGATTAAGAGTAGTCACAAAATAGCAAAGTAAAATCAGCATAAATTAAGTATCGGACTATGATTTCTATTGGCAGCGAAAAATTGGACAAATATTTGCATGGCAGAACGAATGAGCAGTTATAATAGATAAACAGTTCAATGTTTCAAACCTTCAATATCAAATCAACAGGCAGAGGCCTTGATCCGAATCGATCGAATGGTCCCGTGTGCTATGAGATGTAAGCGACGTGAACAAAGGGAGAATAAGGACGTGAATGTGCTCACTGTTCTGCAATTCGCAATTGCTATGACCAAGGATAATCGGAATTGTGATTCGAATTCTCCAGAATCTCTTCTCGTATCAGGGTGGGATTGTGAATGGGAAAGGGTTCCGTTTCTGGCTTTTGGGAGTGTGTTTGTTTGTGTAACACTTCAAACAAACCCAAAAGAGAGAAAGGTAAATGTGAGATATGATAAGGGGTAAATGGTCACAATGGTCCCTGGAAGTTCCCACCGACTTCAGAATCGTCCCTGGATGAATTTAATTAGGCTCGCGGTCCCCAGAAGTTACAAAAAATAGTCATAGTAGTCCCTGACGTTAAAATCATATAACGTCCGTTAACCTTTTACTGACATGGAATTTTTTTTTTCCCACAATCAATGCCTACGTGGAAATAGCCGTTGGGGGTTTATGTTAAACACTTCAAATTAGTCCCTGAAATCATCTATATGAAGATGAACCCTAACATTTGGGGGAAAATTCCAAATTCATCAACCTTCAATCTGAAAGGGAGAAGGGAGATGAGTGGTAGTTCTAGGTCGCGACTTCCCCAGAGGCCATCGAAAAAACCCATGGGAAGTTCTAGCTCAGGGATGAACGATGGAGTGCCCCATTGCAAGTGTGGTGAAGAAGCAGTGGTTAGGGTTTCCAAAACTGATGCCAACCCAGGAAAACCCTTCTATAGTTGCTATCTACCAAAGGCAAGTAAATGATTTTCTGGGTTCTTCATTTTTGCATATGTTGGCATGAATTCATAATTTCTGGGTTGTATGGGTTTTGTTGTACAGGGTCATTTATCTAATTGCAACTTCTTTCGATGGGTTGAAGATGGAAATGAAGTTGAATCGAATGCCCCAAACTGTATGCAGAATGAAGAAGTTGTGAGGGTGTTGAATGAGATTTCTCTGAAGAATGCAGTGTTGATGCAGGAGGTGGTGCTTATGAAGGAAGCTATTTTGAAGAAAAATGAGATGGTGATTGAACAAATTAGGTACATGAATGCAGCCATGTGCAAGAACAATGACCTTGCAGCTCAACAAGTTCAATTGATGAGAATTTGTGTCATATTGATGACTTTGTTTGTGTTTGTAATGATGATTGGGAAGTTCATGTAATGTGGGGGATCATGTAACAATGTAGTCTTTTGAGTGATGAATGTAATGATATTGTCAAATTATCAATGAAATGCATTATTGATGCTTTTGGTATGCATTTTGTCATGCTTGCTTTTGGTCATTTCCACCAAATCTTCTACTCCATTCATAATATAAGATCATTACAAAGTCTGAACAAACACATATTCCATAACAACAACCAGAACTTAAATAGACAACCATAATGTGAAATAGATAACCATTCATAATAAAAGATCAACCCTTACAAAGTCTGAACAAACACATAACACAATACTGTCAACCATTACAAAGTTCAATGCTAAATAGCATAACAACAACCAGAACTTAAATAGACAACCATAATGTCAATGCCAAGTTACTAAGGCTACTAAATATAATGTCATCAGTCAGTACATAACACAACCAGTTTTAAAACAAAAAAGAGACATAGGCTAGCTGTTGCATCACAAAAAGACTCTTCTGGAACTTCATTGTCATCAATTGTCCTCTGAGGTGTTTTGGAACATAGAAGGTGTTGGCATGAAACACATATTTCCTCCAGGATAAGCATATGTCACTTGCCCTGGTGGTGGTGAGCTTCTTGCTGTTTCTGCCCTTGGTGGTACTGAAGTTGAAGCTTGGAATTGTGGACGAGTTGAGGAAGATGCTTCCACTGATTGCCTAGGTGGCCTAATTGAAGGGGGCCTATAGGCAGCAGGAGCAGGAGTGGGCCTATAAACAATTCCAGCAGGCCTACTTGCAATTCCAGTTGGTCTATTGGGCCAAATCACAAACCCAATAGGTGCAGCAGCAGGCATAGTGTTTGAAAGAGGGGCATTTCCACTACTTGTAGGCACAAGAGCTGTATTAGCAGGAGTAGCATTTCTTCTAGGTCTGTTGGCATTCCTTCTAGGTCTTGTAGCAGCAGGCCTACTTGTAATTCCAACAGGCATAGTGTTTGAAAGAGGGGCAGTTCCACTACTTGTAGGCACAGGAGCTGTATCAGCAGGAGTAGCATTTCTTCTAGGTCTGTTGGCATTCCTTCTAGGTCTTGTAGCAGCAGGAGTTTCCTATCACAGTTCAAAAAATTAACATTAATTAATATAATGAATTAAGTCATATTAAAGAGAACATAATGCTACCATTCTTCATCTCCTTGTCTTTCCATTGTTTTGTGAAATTCCTCCACAAATGCATTGCACAGAATCTGTGACTCACCCCAGGCATAACCTCCTGCATTGCAGGGATGAGACCCTAGCAAAACAGCAAAAAACAAAGACAATTAATCATTACATGTTGCAACTTACTACAAATTAGTCCCTGAATGTTACAACTTACTGTCACATTAGTCCCTGAATGTTACACAATACTGTCATATTAGTCCTAATCATGTGCAAATTAAATGCAGTGCACGTAGTCCTAACATAATGCTATAATAAAACAGCCAACATGAGAAAGAGGAAGTGTATTACCTTCTGCATGTCTGATATAAAAGTCCACCCATGTTGTTTATAATCACCCAAATCTCCATGGAGCAGCTCCAAAAACCATTTCCAGTTGTCTTTATTTTCCACATTTACAATGGCATAAGCTATCACATACAGTTGGTTGTTGGCATCCTGACCTACTGCTGAAAGCAGCTGCCCCCCATAATATCCTTTCAGAAAACAGCCATCAAGACCTATCAATGGTCTACAGCCAGCCTTGAAGCCTCTCTTACATGCATCAAGGCATATGTAAATTCTCTGAAACTGTCTTTCCTCCTCACTCACAGCCACAGTGTCCATCTTCACAGTAGATCCAGGATTGCTCTTCATAAGTTCATGTGCATAATCCCAGAGCTTTGCATACTGCTCTGCCTCATTTCCTTCAACCAGCTTCCTTGCCTTTTTCAGTGACCTGAAAATTTTGGTCTCATTCAAAAGAACCCCATATTTTCTCTTCATGTAGTCATATGCCTCAGTGTGTGTCAAATTTGGCTGAACTCTGAGTTTTTTCTCAAGCTTTTTGGTGCACCAACTTGTGCTTGCTGCCCTGTTCCTAAAGGTCCTGCTGCAGGTATGTTCCTCATTAAAGCTCTTTATCTGAAAACTCAATCTTGCCTTGGACCATGCACAATAAATTCTCCAGGGACAGTTTTCCACTCTACATTCAGCTGTTGCCCTTATGCTATCATTCTTAATCCATCTCATCTCTCTTCCAACATCAATTGTATAATCCTTCACAGCCTCCTTGAAGGATTCCAAATCACCAAACTCCATGCCAAGTTCTAATCTCACCTTGCCAAATCCAGCAACCTCATCAAACTGTGGAAATTGTGTTTTGTTGTAATTGTTGGCCTCATCATCTGAACTGACAGGACTATGAAGGTCCTCACTTTTGTAGCTGCCTAGGTCCTCATCCAGAGACCACTCACTTTGTTCAATTGTTTCTCCTTGATAAGTTGGATCTGAATCTCCTCCTGAACTTGTGCTACCATCAGATTCAGATCCACTTGTGTCAGGCACACATCCCTGCTTCCTCTTCCTCTTGCTACCATCAGATTCAGTAGCTTTTGCCTTCCCTTTCTCTTTCAGATTCACTTGTGTCTCATTCTGATCTTCTGCCTCATTATGTACTCCATCCTCATTCATTGGATTGCTTGCATCATTAAGTTCCTATCACATGTAAAAAAAAATTAACATTAATTATTATAATGAAATAAGTCATATTAAAGAGAAGAGAATGCTACCATTTTACCTGGGGTGCTTGTGTCTGAGGAGTTCCGTTGGGGGCATTCTGGGTTACTTCAACCTCCTCCATCACAGGGGGTGTAATAACTTCCTCCTCATCCACCACATGGACCACAGGGGGTGTAATCACAATCACAACATTCTCATCCTCATTAAAATTAGGGGGTGGAATAACCTCAAAAGGGACTGGTTCCAAATGCTCATAGTAAATCTCGATCTCTTGGTTGTTGGACTTAGATGCTAAGCATGCATCCATTAGGTCAGAATCAGTGCAAAGTTCATTTAACTTAAGCACATCTGGAACTTGAGGATTACGCCACCACATCTTCATAGTCATAACATATCCATGTTCCCTTGCCATAGCTTCCAGATCAAATAGGTTCAGCCTGTCAGAATCAAGATCCTCCCACACACACATAGTTCCCCCAAAGTATGAGGCAGTGTCATCCACATGCAAACTTATCTCACCACCATGCATCAATATCATAGTGATCCTTGAATCCATCTACACCACAATAGCAAAATAAAATCTCAGAATTTCACAATCTTAAGGGTTTCAAAATTTCACAATCTTACACCCACAATCAATCTCATTCCTTATAAAACCCCAAACCCAACTCTAATATACCAACATACCAACTTCAGAGAACCACATAAACCATAAAAATCATATCTTTTCCACAAAAATTCATGTCTTTTCCATAAAAATCATAACTTGAACTTCAAAATCGCAGACAAGGTACAGATGTGTCAAAATTTAGGGTTAACATGCATAAAGGTAAGAACTTTCAACTGCAGATTGCAAGGACTTGGGGTTTGGGAGACATACCTTGACGCTGCAAACGAAGGGTTCGCCCTCCTTCGTTCTTCTTCCTCAGCGAGCGACAGAGCGATTTTTCACAACACCAGCGAGCAAGAGAGCTTCCAAGCTTCCAACTAGTGTCGTTCTTCTTCCTCTTCTCTCTCTCTCAACCTTCACCAACATTCTGCTTTCATGGAGAATAGTAGGAGTTTCTAAAATGGAGGGAGATTGTAACAAGGACCAATGTGACCTCCTTCTAACCCAATCAGAATCCAACACATACCTAGGGACCAATTTGACTTCTTTTGGATCTTTCATTTTAGGGGGGGAACATTTTCTATTTCCACGTAGGCATTGATTGTGGGAAAAAAAAAATTCCATGTCAGTAAAAGGTTAACGGACGTTATATGATTTTAACGTCAGGGACTACTATGACTATTTTTTGTAACTTCTGGGGACCGCGAGCCTAATTAAATTCATCCAGGGACGATTCTGAAGTCGGTGGGAACTTCCAGGGACCATTGTGACCATTTACCCATATGATAAGTAATGTGATAAAAAATGTAGAGAGATGAGAAAAAAAGTAGTGAAAATGGAATGTAACAAAATGTAAAGTGTGAATGAGTTATGATATGTACACACACATCTCCCCTTCATTTCCACCTTCATTTTCTATTATTTTTATTTTCTCTATCAATCAAATCATATATCACATCTTTACTTTCTCTCCTTTCTTACTATCTCTCTCTTCCTCCACTTCTCCACACCTAAAAAATGAGGTGTGATGATATAATTATTAAGTTGGTTGTGGTGGTAGCGGTCGAAGTGGCGGTGGTGGTGGTGGCAGTGTTGTAGGGCGGTGGTGACGGCAATGGAGGTGGTGGCAATAGTGGTGGTAGTGGCGAAGGGTGGTGGTTGTGGATATAGTGGTGGTGTTGGCATTGGCAATAAAGATGGTGGTGGCCGTAGAGTAGTGGGTAGAGTCGTGGTGGTACGCCACCCTTTGAAATAACCAATTAATTCAATTGCTATTTACAAAACATTAAAACCGCTAGAATAGCTTTCAAAATAATCAATTATTTCTAGTTGATTTTTAAGTAAAAAGCAATTTTTAAAATCTGTAAATAAACATAAACAAATTTCTACTTTACAAAAAAATCCATTAAAATAAAATTCAGTTTTTTTACAAATTTAAAATTTTAAAATCTGTAAATAAACATAAACAAATTTCTACTTTACAAAAAAATCCATTAAAATAAAATTCAGTTTTTTTACAAATTTAAAATTGATACAGATAAACTCTTTTGTCTCTCCCATGTTAAGGCAGATAAGTTAAGTAAAATATTAACTCATTTGGGATAAACTCTTTTGTCTCTCCCACATTAACTCATTTAAATTAATAAATAAATTAAGTAAAATACTATCTCTCCCATGTTATTGAATTGTGATTGGTCGACAACGTAAAAATTCTTTACATCACGTCGTCACCCATGCATAAAAATAAAACTATTCAAACAATCTAAGCAATTACCTAAATGACATGTGGCACATTAGCAGAACAGAGCAGACTAGTCATAGTTTAAGAAGACAGATAAGTTTAATATTCTGAATGACAGTCACACTCATAGTCCTATACACAATAGGCATACGGGATAGTAAAATCTTGAATCAGGTTTTGCAGCAGAGTGCAAATACAGAGTTTACTATAGTTTTGGAAGAGATATGCTTTTAGTAACGGTACTTGGTGGAGTAATCTTTGGGGGCAATGACGAGACCACGTCCCTTCCTTGCCCCTCTGTAGACGGTCTCAATGATGTCAATGAACTCCTGCTTGTCCTTCATAGCCCAATTGATCTTGTTGTTGTTACCAGTGCCAAGATCTATCATGATGTGCTTGTTTCTGAAGAAAAACATAACAGTGGAGGGGTCATACAGCTCATACATGGTATTGAAATCCGGTACCTCCGTGATGTCCACAAGGTATATTACAGCAAAGTTTTTTATTGTCTCCGCAACCGATGCCAGCACCTCATCCATCTTAGTATGTAACAAAAAGTTAAGACATTATATTATACCACAGTACTAACCTAGTTAATGCAATTTCATTCAATATAAAGCTTATATCAACCTAAAATCAAGAACTGGCATATGACGTTTGTGTTGTAGTGAAGAAACAAGATGTTAATGAATAGTTTGAATGAATGATCAGGAGCAAATAGTTAAATTAGTCTCGAAGGCTATGTTTGGAATGAGGGGAAATAGAATGCAGTGAAATGAATCACAATGGAAATGAATTATCATTCAACTATTTCTATTTGGATATTAGTACAACTTTCTGGTAAAAAGTTCCTTTTGGATATTTTTTTATGATGCAATGAAGAAAAAACCTAGGTCCATTACTCTAAAGTTGGAAGGAAGAAAAAGAGAGATATTAGAGAGAATGAGATCAGATGGAAAGGAATGCAAGCTATCATGGTTTCCATTATATTTCATCTTATTTTTAAATATCCAACATTTAGATTCCATGTCATTTCACTCAATTCCATTTCTTTCTATCAATCAAGCATAACCTATAAGATAAGGCCTCCATCATATTAGCTTTTGAATGATAGAAACTATGTCAATGTATCTAAAAGAATCGGGCATGTTTCAAATCAGTCACTAATGTATGTTCAATTAGTTAAATAAATCCCAAAATACTTCTGTGAAGGCTAATTTAATAGAAGAAATACACATTGAGGAACTTCTGGCATTCAAACTCTAATGTGCATATGGAACTAATTTCACTAGTGACTCAATAAATACCTGCATGCAGGTCTCATCCCAATCGTGACCGAAGCGGATGACAACAAGACGCTCTTCCTCAGCAAGGATTGCCTGATCCACAGCCCATCCTGAATGCAAGTGAGGCAACAGGTACGACATATCTGCACCCTTCTCTTATTAGGTCTGAAACAAACATGCCAACTAATATTAGGAGTAAGTACTAAACAATGTAGAAGCAATAAGTACTTGAAGAGAGAGTTTTGTCACTCATAGTGGTTTTACCTAACTCAACTAAGAAAATACATAGATTTAGGCACACACAAAAAATGATGAAAACTAATTATAATATAACATATTTTATTTGCTATTAACTTGATTTATTGCTTACAAATATTAAAAATGTAGAACCTGTTCGAAGTCATAATACTAGCGCAAACAACACTACTCAGCCACACAACCGCATTGTGGCTACATTTAACTACGACCGGAAATAGCATCATGTCATCACCTCATCCACCTTAACATGTAACAAAAAGTTAAGACGTTATATTATACTACAGTACTAAACTAGTTAATGCAATTTCATTCAATAAAAGCTGTATATCAACCTAAAATCAAGAACTGGCATATGACGCTTGTGTTGTAGTGAAGAAACATGATGTTAATGAATAACAGAAAATAGTTCAAAGGAACACAGCTGACGAAAATGCTATTCAAGAACCATGGTTGCAGATCAAACAGAAATCTCTTGACTAATTTCCTTGAGGTCAAGGATGTCTTGTAAAGAATTAAAATGTGACATGAGAATTTCTCTGGTGTGAATAGCATTAAGGAACTGAACTAGCTTTAATCAACTGTGCATGCTTAACTTTAAGTACTCATTAGGATTGAAATCAATATGGTGAAATTTGCTAGTGATAAGCTGTGGCAGCAGTATAAACACGCTTCATTGAGCGAGATACATCGAAAAGCAAAGCCAACTAACACAAATTAAGAACTGTCACAGATCAACTATATCAAAAGCTTAAGTTGATGAGGTTCAATTTTTTTACTAGAATACTGCGGCAACATAGATCAAACTCCGTAGCACCAGGTCCTACGATACCCATATTAGAATTTAGACCGGACCTAACTCAAGCCCAAGTCTTTTATAAGTTCTACTTTGGCCACAAGAAGTGCAAGACATATTATAGTAGTCTCTGGACAATACGTCCAATGAGCTTGAAGGAGCAGATGAGTCTGTCATTATAGCAGATTCATTATGTTGAAAGTGGCATCCCAGATTTTCAAAACTGACAGAAAAAAGTGCTCTCTAGCTGCTGATCGAGTAAAGAAGAAGTCAGTCATGCTCAAAGTTATCGATAGCATTGAAAGATAAGGAAAGTAGTTGTTTCAAGTTGGTAACATCCTTCAAGCCTTCAAGAGAAAAGAACCTAGAGATTGAACATTTGAAGATGAAGAATCAATAGAATGATAATTATCAAGCTGACCAAGTTGACAAATGACAAGACCAGTATGGAGAATAAATGAAGCTTAGAAACAGACTAGAGATCCTTGCAACTAAAAAATAACTAGAAGAAATTTGATCCAAAAGAAACCGGATTCGCTATCAACATTACCATAAAATAAAGAATCCATGTATAAATTAGTGGTAAAGATAGCACAATTGAGCAAGACTAAACCCCCAAGAGAACAAACCCAGAAAAATATGAACCTAAAGCTAGAAATCAGCAAATGAATTGATACAAGAGATGAAGATTAAATTCCCAGTTCAAAAAGGCATATATATGAGTTTTAATAGTGGCAGTGAGCATGTTGCTCACATATCATTATCAGCGAAACCCTCGTCTTTCGAAAATCAAACAAATTACCAAGTGGAACTGTAAATTGAGATTTGTTGGACAGATTTCAACAAAATAAAACAGAAAAAGTTGCCAAATCTCCAACCTAATGATGAACTGAACTGAATTCCGTTAACAAAAATTCCCAACCGTGATGGATTAAGTTTTCTAGATACCCAAAATTCAAAAGACCTGAAATTCAATAGTAAGGAATTGATTCAATCAGGTTCAGTAGTAAAGTTACGTAAACCTATGGTATTAGAGACCTTAATGTAAGATCTAAATTTTTTCTGCTTGCAAATGGAAGATTCGCTAAGTATTGTTGAAAACCGAAAGAGAAAGGTTCAAGTAGAATTACCTGCGTTGCGATGCGAACTCGGTTAAGATTGAAGAGGGGACTAGGCTCAAAACTCAAAAGAAATGCTTAATAGGTTCTTATTCTAATCATTTAATTTACTTTCTCCATCCAAGACAGATAAAGATTGATATCTTTCACTTATTAGAATGCTTGAATTGATTGTTTAATGTTGTTGAATTTTGTTGAGGGGGTTTAGTGGTTGTTGAAGTTGGTTGAAAGGGAAGAGAGAGAATAAAATTATTGAAGATTTTCAACAAAAATAAAGAGCTTGCGGTGTGCCACGTGGCGCGAGGCCAGTGGCCACCGCAGGCGCGTGTAGAACATGCGCAGACAAGGCGCGTCTGCAGGAAAGAGAAATTTTTTTTTATTCTCCTGCCACGTGGCTTTCTCTAATTGGTTGCTCCAGATTTCGTTTTTTCTTATCCTTTGAACTCAATTATTTCATAAAAAAAAATTTTCTGAAAAAAAAATTATACCAAAATTCATGATTTTTTTTCTCTCTATAAATAGAGACTTGGTTCGTTTGATTTGGACACAGAAAAAAAAAAACCAAGTTTTTTCACTCTCTTATTATCTCTCTCACCATCTTATTTATCTATCTATTAGCATTTGTATTGAAATGGATCCCAACAATCACCATTTCAACACCCAGAATTCTTCAAACAACCCATTTTACAACCAAAATCACAACAACTATGAAGATTCAAATCAAATTTCTTACCAACGTCCTTAAAATCCAAACTATTATCAAGTCCCACATCAAATCTCCAACCAACGTCCTCGAAATCCAAACTATTATCCAGATCCAAATCAATATTCGTACCAACCTCCTCAAAACATACAAAATTTTAACCAGTCATCAATTGTTCCAAACTCTCATCCATCTTATGGATCTGTGAGATATTCATCTCAAACACCCCAATCTAGTGGTTATATGCCAGTGGTTCCTGAAAATTTTCCGAGTGTTGATGTACCGGAATTTCCGGAATTTTCAACACAAGTCAATCTTGGTGGCGGGTCAGCTGATAATGAAGTCAATGAAATCACTCCTAAGAGCAAAAAAGCTCATTCACCCGCATGGAACACTGCACAAAATCTAGTGCTAATTAGTGGGTGGATTAATTGTGGAACAAACAGTGTTGTCGGAAGAAACCAGAAAGGAGAAACATTTTGGAGAGATATTGCTGAGTATTGTAATGAGCATTGCTCATTCGATCCTCCGCGCGATTGGGTTGCCTGCCGAAACCGTTGGAATTATATGAACACAAGACTGGGTAAATGGATTGGCGCTTATGATAGCGCTAAGCGTGAGCACCGAAGCGGTTGGTCGGAGGATGATGTTATCGCAAGAGCGCAGGAATTATACGCAAGTGGGAAGATTGGTCAATTTACTTTGATGGAAGAATGGCGCGTTCTCTGTGATCAACCACGTTTTTGTAGTCAGGTAGGAGGAAATAGTGGCTCGAGAAGTAGTTGATCTAAAAGATCACACGACAGTGATGCAAGTGGCTCAAACTCTATAGGATCAATTCCTCGTCCAATGGGTATGGAGGCAGCTAAAAAAAGAGTAAAAAGAAAATTAGAGAAGATGCCGACGAGGTGGTGGACAAAGAGTGAGATTCTTATATCCAATTCAAGGAGAAAGAGCTTGAACGATTGGACAAGATAGCATCGGTGCAAGCAGAGACTAACGAATTGATTAAAGAGAAGACTAATGCGATGAAAGAGAAGACTAATGCTAAGAAAATTAGTAAGTATCTAAAGCTAACTTCGGAAGAGCATCTCAATGACCGTAAGAAAGAGTTGTTATAGCAGTTGTCCAAAGAGCTATTTGGAAATTAATTTCAATGGAGTCTTTGTCTGTATTCGGTCAAACTTGTCAGTGGTGTGAAGTCTGTAGTGTTTGCTTTAATGTTTGCTTTAATAATTTTCAAGTGGTGACAGCTATGTAATGTTTGCTTTAATGTATGGGTAACTGTGTTTGAATATGTACCACTCAATTCGAATCTTGTCCTTTTCTGATAATTAACTCTGGTTGATAACTTATTTCAAATCCACCAGTGGTGTCAAGTCTGTAGTGTTTGCTTTAATAATTTGCCCGTGGTGTCAAGTCAGTAGTGTTTGACTTTAATAATTCTCGGGTAACTGTGTTTGAATATGTACCACTCAATTCGAATCTTGTCCTTTTCCGATAATTAACTCTGGTTGATAACTTATTTTAAATCCACCAGTGGTGTCTAGTCTGTAGTGTTTGCTTTAATAATTTGCCCGTGGTGTCAAGTCAGTAGTGTTTGGCTTTAATAATTCTCGGGTAACTGTGTTTGAATATGTACCACTCAATTCGAATCTTGTCCTTTTCTGATAATTAACTCTGGTTGATAACTTATTTCAGATCCGGCACTCAACCACCATTCAATGTACCTACTTATATGGACTCATAGATCCATTGATGTACCAATATCCCAAATCTCTTCCAATCTACTTCAAATTTCACAAAAAATGGATCCATCTGATTGTCCTTTTGATCTTGCAGCATACATTCAAAATAGTCAAATTGAAGAAGCTTATGTACTCAACCGATTTAGAGAGCTTCGAAGAAAAATTCGAGAAGATACTGCACCTCGTAGTAGAAAATATCTCGGTAGAGATCATACAGCGGCAAACCAGAGGCTAATTGGCGACTACTTTGCCAATGAGCCTACATATGACGATGCAATGTTTCGTCGTCAGTACCGGATGCAAAAACATCTTTTCCTTCGAATCATTGATGACCTTTTAAGTAGTGATAAATACTTCACCCAACGCGTTGATGCAGCCAATAATTAAGGTATATCACCCTTAACAAAATGTAACACAGCAATGCGAATGTTAGCATATGGTGTGGCAGCAGATGCGGTCGATGAGTACATCAAAATTGGAGGTACTACAACATTGGAGTGTTCACGTAGATTCTGTAAAGGAATCATACGATTGTATGAGCAACAGTACCTGAGAGCACCAATCCAAGAAGACCTGCAAAGAATACTACATGCTAATGACATGCGGGGGTTCCCAGGCATGATCGGGAGTATTGACTGCATGCACTGAGAGTGGAAAAATTGTCCTAAAGCATGAGAAGGTCAATTTACTAGAGGGGATAAGGGAACCACAACAGTTATTCTTGAAGCAGTTGCAACTTATGACCTATGGATCTGGCATGCCTTTTTTGGATGTCCTGGAACGTTGAACGACATAAACGTTCTAGATCGGTCACCAGTGTTTGATGACGTGGAACAGGGAAAGGCTCCAGCTGTGAATTTCTTTGTGAATCAACGTCCCTATAATATGGCATACTATCTAGCCGATGGTATCTATCCTTCTTATCCAACTTTCGTCAAAACGATTAGACTTCCTCAAAGTGAACCCGATAAGTTATTTGCAAAAGTTCAGGAGGGATGTCGGAAGGACATCGAACGTGCATTTGGAGTTCTTCAAGCTCGTTTTAAAATCATCTGTGAACCAGCTCGCTTGTGTCGACCTAGATGACTTGAGTATCATTATGAGGTCATGCATCATATTACATAATATGATTGTCGAGGATGAACGAGATTCATATGCTCAACGTTGGACCGATTTTGAGCAATCTGGGGAAGGTGGATCTAGTACACAGCAACCATACTCGACCGAAGTTTTACCCGCTTTTGCAAATCATGTGCGTGCTAGATCTGAGTTGCGTGATTCAAATGTTCATCATGAACTGCAAGCAGATCTAGTGAAGCACATCTGGGCAAAGTTTGAAATGTCTCAGGATTGAAGCTGATTTGTATCGTACTAATTACGTTATTTGTGTGTTGTGTACTTAGTTTTTCCTTGTCTTGCATTTTAAGATATTGTGTGCTTAGTTTGTTGTCTTGCATTTTATTTTAAGAAAATAAAATAAATTCTTGTATGCTTAGTTTGTTGTCTTGCATTTTAAGTTAAGAAAAAAAAATTATAGTCTATATTTAAAAAAAAATAAATTGTTAAATGTTTATTATTTTAATTTAATTTAAATCGATAATTGTAATTTTATGTAATTATAAAAACAAAAATATAAAATTAAATAAAAATGTGAAATAAAAAAGTGGTGGGGTAGGGTGAGTGGTGAGTGGTGAGTGGTGGGGTAGGGTGTTGAGAGTTAAGTAAAACCATTGGAGTGGGTAATTGTTGAGAGTTTGTTGAATTGGAGAGAGAAGATGATGTGGAGTGTTGGGAAGAGAAAAAGTGGGGTAGGAAAGAGTTAAACAAAACATTTTTTGTTTAACCATTGTATATGGTCTTATCTAAATGACTCATGAAAAAATTTGAGTTAAATAACTAATCATTTAATCACATTGAAGATAAATGAGTTTCAATTTCTTATAAATGAATTAAAGAAATTGCAACTCATTTATCTTCAATGTAATTGGATGACTTTCTCATGTGTCATTTAGACAACCCCTTCAAAATATTTATTGTTTTAGAAAGTTGATGTTTCTCCAAATAATAGCTCAGTGGTAAGAGTTATGAGACATATAGGTTGGGGTGGGGAGGTACCTTAGTTTGAGAAGAAAGTTGATACATTTTTTTTCTTAATTTTTTCCACATATACTCTCATTTAATATATTTTCTCCCACTTATCATATTTCATATTAACCAATCATAACTCTTCTCCATTAACTATATTCTTCTTAGACTAAATATAATTTAACTGCACATAGTACTAGTAAAATTTAATAAAGACACTTTAATAATATTATACTGTTAATAATTGTCATCTTATTCTTTGTACTATTCTTTGTGCGTTACTCTTTGTGGAACGGTAGAAGTAGGGAAGTATATTTTGTTCCATTATATGTAAAACTTTTTAATTTTTTTGAAAGTATATGTAATACTTTTTGTTTTGAAGTCATTATATATGTAAAACTTATTCTAAAAGAAAATTGAGTTAGAACTTAGCCGGAAAGGATAAAGATTTTTCATGCTTATTCTAAATTTAATTTTTTTGAATATTTTTATTTTTATAAATTATAGCTTTCAAAAAAAAATTATAAATTGTAATGTATTACTTTATAAATGTAATTTATAATTTATAAATTATAATATTAGTTTTAATACTCCCTCCGTTTCTATTTATAAGTCACAAATAACTAATTCTCTTAGATTAAGAAAAGTAGTTAGTAACAATAAATTTATAAAGGAAATGATTAGCTTTCCTAGACTACCCTTATTTACTTTCCTATGATTTTCTCTCTCCAAGTTAATATTCAAAAAGTTCATAATCTCTTTCATATTAAATATGATGGTGAATTTGGAAAAAAATTATTTAATGTTTCCTAGGTATTAGAAAGTGACTTATATTTAGGAACAAATTTTTTTCCAAAAATATGACTTATATTAAGGAACGGAGGGAGTAATATATTAACTTATTATTTATTAATTGCTAGTTTTTTTCTATGTTAAAATTATTGTTTTTTGTTACACAAGGAAAAGTGAAAGCATAACAGAAAAACTAGCTGACAACATTCAAGTACAACGACGCCAGGACAAAAGAAGGTGGTCCCTCCAGGCATGCTGTTGAGTATTATTCTTCTCCGCTTAACGAGCTAAATAATTCAAAGTGTTATTTTTCTCACGTGGATGTAGACGAACTTCATACTCAAGAATATGGGTATAAGTTGTCGTATTCGGGTAATCACGTCCCTCCTAGTATGTAATGTCATTCTCATATTGCTGAAACGCATTCACTACAATCAAGCAATCATAGGCACAAAAACAATCTTGAATTGATAAACTTTTCCTTATTACTTATTTCAACCAAGTTAACACTATTTTATTCCTTATGTAATAATCATAATAATAACAATTATTATTATTATTATTCATTAACAATATAATAGTCTACTCACTTAAAAGTACTCATCTATTAATAGTAAATATGACTAATTTTCTCTTTTAACTATTACTTACTTAAAGTTATTTCTCTACTAGCACCTTTTTTATAATTTAAATATAGTCTAATTTTTTTATAATAATAATTTCTCTGTTCCATAAAGATTGTTATTTAAGGTTGTGGCACAAAAAGTAAGATTAACAAATATTGATAATATAATGTTACTAAAGTGTTCTTATTTAATTTTACTGGTACCATGTGCAACTATTAAATTATACTTAGTTTGAGAAGAATGTAGTTAATAGAGATGAGTTGTGGTTGGTTAATATGAAAGGTGATAAATGAAAGAAAGTGTATTTAATGATGATATAGGTGTGAAAAAATTAGCAAAAAATACATTGACTTTCTAAAACAACAAACGTTTTGGGATATTAAAAGAGTGTTAAAAACAACAATCTTTCTAGAACCGAAGGGGTAATTGATAAAGAAAAAACTTAGTACGGGCAACTGAATTTTTACTCATGCCTCAAGAAATACGGACAAAAAAACAAAGCATTCAAAATAGCTTTTACTTATACTACTTCATAAGCCCATAATTCTCATAGCTTTAAAAAAAATAACCACTTCTTGCTTGTAATTCCTCAACACGCCACCTATCCCACTTAGACCCGAACTACCTTTCGAAGAACCATCCACATTGAACTTCAAAACATCCTCTGATGGTAGACTCCATATACACAACCGCTCCTTTTGGAAAAAAATGTTTCACTCGGATCTCCTCAAACTCAAAGTGTTGAGAGAGCTCATAACTAGAATACGGGCAAACTTCCACCAAGCTTGAATCCATAATTAAATCTCAAAATATGTGATACCTGGACAAAAACATAACCAAAGCCTCCACTGGTCACGTCTTTTTGTCACACAATGATGATATTATCAAAGAACATAGCTTTCCATCCAAACTATGACTATCTTCTATCATACAAGTCAGTATCTTAATCACATAATCCACCACCTTAGTTCTACACAAGTCCTTGATGAAAACCCAAAAAGTCAATATACCTAAATGCAAATTTTCATATGCTGACTCTTTCACAAAGATCAGAGGAACCATTTTAGGCACTCCCTCTTCCTACAAACTAATGAGAACAAACCATTTTTACCACTGTCATTTGATTTGATGAATTAAAACATGCATTCTAATTGTTGTCATTTAATATGCCAGCAAACTAGTGGAGTATATAACCTGGTTGCATATCCAGTTCTAAAACTATTGAAATAGCTCTCAAGTTTCTTTTCGTATTGGTTGTAGGACATTATTTATACTAGTTCTTCAATTTAATGTTAAGTAAACATGTTATTTAACTTAATGAACCTGTTCTGATACTGGTTTTACAAACCCATTTTGAGGCTGAACAAGTTCTAAAAAAGCAAATCTAAACAAGTTCAAACCCAATTCACAGCATAGAAACTTGTTCATACTCAGTTCATTGAGCCAAGCCAATTCATGAAACCATAGAATCAGCTGATAGAACCGTTTCAATTCAGTTAGATCAAATTGTATTTCCAGTTTGGTGTGGTTTAGTTCAGTTTTTCTTGTTGAGTCAACTTCATTTTCTATTCGGGAAAATTGTGGAAGTTCACAAAATAGAACCTATGACTTTGTACCTCTAAAAGAGAAACTTCGTCTTAACATAACATCACAACTTTCCAGTTGCTTTCAATCTATATCTTTCCCTCACTATTTCAAATTCTTAATTTTCTTTCACCCTCTATCTTTTTCTGTTCGTTTCTTTAATAAAACATGACTTTGAATTTCTACAAAAAGGTTATAAAGAATAGTAAGATCAAAATTACCATTAGTTTGAATCACAATAAGATCCAAATTATCTAATTAAGGTATGAATCAGGTCCAGTTTTTAACCCAACCTTTTTCTTTTGCATTTTACTTAGTTGTAGCAGGTTGGTTGTTTTTACTTAGCCAACATTGACTTAATATTCTAGCAATACATGACTCTAGAATTAGAGAAAATAGTATTATATCTTCGCAAAAACAGTAATCTTCAACAAAATATAACAAGTAAACACAAGCAATTTTAAAATTTAAGAATAATAGAACCCACAACCAACAACAATACTGCTATTAGTATAAAAAAATATAGAACTATGGAAGGAGAGGAAGGAACTGAAACCCAAATGTAGCAACGATTTTTTTTTAACAGTGTAGTTATATGTCAAACAGTAATAATATAAATAAGAAGAAACAATACAAATTCATTATTCAAATAATAAACTACTGCAAATAACAAAATTTGCATGATCCCAGCCCAAATTATCAGTGTGCCTGTCTTCCCATTAAAATCATGCAATATGCTACTTTGTCTACATAATTGCACATTATCAACAACCAATACTCTTTCCCAGAAGTCTATGAAGCACATGCTGGTATCCAAATATCTTACAACTTACAAGATGCTTCTGCTAGAACTAATTGCAGTGCTGTATAAACTGTTATAATCAGCCTTACACCGAAACTCACGTTTTGTAATGTTAATCCTTTAAGAATTGAAGAGAGTTATTTACTGATCAAACTTGATTAATACACAGATACATGATAATCAGATCATTTGAATGAAACTACAAAAGCCTTTTCATATTAAGTGGGGTCAAGTACATCGATCAATTAACATCATTATATTATGTGCAATGTAACAACCAACTTTTCACAAAGGCCATTTAAATCGAAGTCATTTTAATGGGAAAATGAAAAGAAAAAAAAAACTATATTATCAAAAGACAGAAAAAAACTGTTCAGTAACAACCACTTGTTTAATCTTTAATCCATGCTTCTTTGTCATGGATCTAAGTCAGCTTGTGAGAAACAATAATATATGAAAACCCTTCTATTCCAGTGGTTAAGTAATAAATCAGAATTTTGCATACAACTGCTAGAAACTGGATAAACACGAATCTAATATAGTCAAAAGCAAGGGGAAATAGAACATGTTGGCGTGCTCAATCATATAACAATCATTTATCTTGCCCTTCAACGTCCATAGTTCAAACAACCAAATACAACAGTTGTATGTAGAAATTAATGAATAGACAGTCAGGATATAGGAACTACTACTTACATGGCCTACATGATCAAAGCTGTAATTTGACATCTTGAAGGGCTCCTCAGGGCGGCTGAGTATAACTTTTTTATTTGTCTTTGGCTGATACTCTGTTGGTTACAGATTGTCATGGTTTCTAAAACTCTTGCATTCTTCAAAACATAACTTGCTAACTGAAACTCAACTTTTAAGCCTTTAAAATCTCGGAAAGTACAAGATTTAAGATTTAATGCAAGGCATTCGGGAACAAAGTCTGGGTCCACCCAATTTCCTAGGTCACAATTTTCTAGGTCACGGCTCTCCTCCGGTCTCTACAGGTAGATTAATAGTGGACATTAAATTAAAACATAAAGATACATTAAGAAAATAAAACAGGAAATACTTTACAAACCTCAAGGACAAGACTTTGAAGCTTAGGGCAGTGCTTGAGAATTTTTGCTAGCAAGTATGATTGATCCGGTTCCATGAGAAGATCCAAGTGGGTCAAATTATCAAAGAAAGGAAAGTCATGATCCACCTAAACAATTTAGAGAGACAATAAGAAATCAAGTGAAACTCATGAAGAAACTAATACATATATGAATTCAATTAATCAATCTTTTCCATTCCATGAATGACAATCATAACCATACCAGATCTATTTCTACGCGCAGAGACTTCACATTATAAAATGGTTTGAACGGAAAATCACTCTGAGAGTCAACAATATTTGCTCTGGTCAACTTGGTCAAGCCTACATTTTTAAGCTCTTCAAAGTAAAAAGGGAAATCACCGTCGACACTTACAGAACGCACGTGAAAATCCTCAAGAATTGGACATCCAACTAGAAACTCCTTGAGGAGTGAAGCACTTGCGAATAAAACATCATCAAAATGCAAGATTTTGAGCGATGGAAGTGTAATGGGAAAATCACCTTTCAAAATGAATCCAAGCAATTTGAGAACCACCAACGTTCTGCTGCATCGGAAAACGCTAATGGGCAATTCAGGTTTTCCCATTACAGTGATGACACAGAGAAGAAGTTGCTCAACTCCAAATCTGCATTGTGTGACAAAGTTGACCCATTTGCTAACATTGGCAATGTCTAGACGAGTGGCAACATCATTATCAAGCTCAAGGGTGAACGATTTGATGGGTGAAGCGGCGTCGCGAAGGAGAAGAACAGAGTAGACACGATCGCTGAAGAAGAAACTGTTGTCATCAACGTCTCTTGGAACCATTCTGATGGTTGACAAGTCGAGAACGGGAACTGAGCGCCAGAGATGGGTCCATCTCTTTGAAAGAACTCCGGTGGCGACGGCGTTTTCCGTTGGGAGAAATGACAGAATGTGGTGGAGCATTTCGTCTGGCAAAGCGCTGATCCTATCAACCATTGAAACCCTAATGCAGCTGGCCCAATTCAATGGTTGTAACAAGACAATTCAATTTTCTGACCTCGGAAACCCTAATGCAATGAAACGAAATCTGTGGCAACATTTCAACAGCATAAATCATCCAAAAGAACACAATGAGAAAACACAAATGAAACCAACACAGCAACAGAATCCTAAAGAGTAGAAAAATCAGATAAATCTTGGTAGAAACCCCAACCTATTTTCCAGAATCAGATAAATCACATACAACTGTGAGGGAGAGAAAGCAATTACCTTGTTATGCTACCTTGCCGCTGTCCGCTTGGTGTACTAGAGCGAATGTCGAGCTGCCGCTTTCCTTCCCGCTGGCGAGAGAGAGGGCGGAGCTGCTGTCACTTGCCGTGCCGCCGCCGCTGTTCCTTCTTGCCTTTCTCGCAAAAAGCTGTAGCCGCGCTAAAAGAAAAATTAGAGTGGCGGTTGGAAGTGGGAAAAATTATGAGATCACTGTATTTTTTTTTAATTGAGTTAGAGTTCTGTTAAGAATAGGTTGTATTTACTCACGAGTCATTACTTCAAGTGATACGTGATCGGTTCCCCTTAAAAAATGTATAGAGTTCGAGTTTTGTAGATAAAAAAAATCTCTAATGAAAATTTTGAAATAACATTTATAACCGAACCATCTTTGATCTCAATGTTCCCTGACCCTCATTGTCTTCTACTCCTACGTTAAAGGACTAAACTATAGTGAACAAGTCAACATGAACACCTCTTCATTTAACTAAGGGCTTGTTTGACATGTCGTGTAAGACATGATAGTATAAGCTTATACAATACATTATGAACTTATTGTTTGATGCTACAATTATATTGTATAAGCTTATACATTAATCCCCTCTTATACATTAAAATGATGGATTATTTAATTCATCATATAGATGATGTCATGATGGATAAGGCTTGATAATAGTGTGATATATACGCCACCACCACAACCCTCCACTATCGCTACTAGGGGTGTACAAGGGACGGGTTGGGACGGGTTTTGTTTAACCCTAACCCGGCCCTAAATATTGATCGGGCCAATTCTTAGACCCTAACCCGTCCTTAGATCCGAAGAAACCCGACAATATGCGGTTCCAATTTAGGACGGGTCTATGTAGGACGGGACCGGGTTGACCCGAGGGACAATAAATCTAAGACTATTTAATACTAATTATAAAATTTAAAGACAATAACATACTAAAAGGGTTATAAGTGAGAACTATTTTTTAGAAGAAAGAGCTTGAAATGATCCAATTCTTGCATAATCTATTGCACTTGAGAGGTTTACATTTTATTTGATCTATATGCACGTGTCACTCATTTTGTTTGATCTCTCTTCACTTGTCTCACATGTGCATTACATGATTTTATCTTGTTAAAGCATGAAAGTGTTCATCTTTTAACCAACGTTTATTTAATTAGTAAGATAGATGTTAAACATTTTCATATCATCCACATGGTAAGATAAACTTGAGCACCATCTATCACATTTTGACCATTATAACAAATTAAAATTTTATAAAATATATATGTGGGACGGGCCAGGTGGCCCGAATGTCAACCCGAACCTGACCCGACCCGAAGCCAGATAACTCAATGATCAACCCTAACCCGACATCTTTTAATGATCGGGCCGGATTGAACCCGGCCCGAAAGGCTTGGGTCGGAACGGGTTGGCGGGTAGGGCCGAGTCTTGTACACCCCTAATCGCTACGACACCACCCTTCACCATTGCTATGCTACCCACCACTCTCCATGACTGCCCTCCACCACCACCACCATCGCCACCGTCGCCGTCGCTACTACCACCATTGTCGCTGTTGTCATCGCTATCACCACTGCCACCACCACCACTGTCACCTTCCACCACCACCACCCCCCCCACCACCATCTCAACTGTCATTGTCATCGCCACCATGACCCACCACCACCACCACCACGACAACCACTTTCCTCCACCGCCGCCACGACCACCAATGCCACCGCCATCCATCATCACCATCATTTCCAACATCACCACCGCCGCTGCCACCACCTAAATCACCACTGCCACTACCGCTGTTAGGGATGGCAATGGGTCGGGTAGGGTGCGGGTTTTGCCAAACCCAAACCCAAACCCGAAATCAAAAACCCACACCCGCACCCGCACCCGAACCCGAAATGGGTGGTGAACTTAAACCCACACCCGAACCCATTGGGTTTCGGGTTCACCCGACCCGTACCCACACCCGCACACAACCTCAAACAAACAGTTGAACTCGGAAACCCGACCTGAAAAAGACTGTGAAGAGAGCTATATTATGTAATGTAACATTGTAATTGCCATGTTACTGTTAAATTAATATGCAAGATGCTGCACATATTGTATTGCACAAGCAGAATACTTAGGTTTCACTTATACAGATCCGGGTTCGGGTAGGGTTCGGGTGCGGGTTTGGCCAAACCCAAACCCGAACCCGAAAGTGATCGGGTAAAACCCGAACCCGAACCCGAACCCATTTAACTCGGGTTTTCACCCAAGAAATCGGGTCGGGTCGGGTCGGGTGCCCATGGGTTCGGGCTTCTCTGCCATCCCTAACCGCTGTCACAACCCTCGACCATCGCCACCATCACCTCCCTCCACCGCCGCCACTGCCACTACCATCATCATTATCACTTCCAACACCACTGCTGTCGCTGCCACCCTAACCAACACTCAACATAATTGCTGCCACCACCACAACCACCACCCTCCATCACCACCATGACCATTATCACAGCCACATCAGCCGCCACCGTCATCTTTAGCACCCATTAACATCATCTTTATTTCTATAATATATATTATTTTTAAATATTTTGAAAACTTTAACCCAATCATCAGCCTACGTAGTGGGGTTCATTAATTTTATTAGGGCTCGTTTGATATGTATAATATAAGGTAATGCCTGATAGTATGAGGTTTGATTGTATGAGGCCTGGTAAAATTTTAATGCTATATGACGTTTAGTCATACACTATACACTGCATAACTTATCATTTTGTTTAAAACCAAACTATCATCTACAAATGTGAAATAGCCGGGGCAAGTGAGGCTAACCATGGATAGAAGATGTAATGATAGCCAAACCAAACAAACTGCAAATAATAGCCAGTTTAATGTGTATCACACAAATTTAGTTAAATATTCGAACAATTCAAGACATAAATATTTATCAAGTGTTTCCAAACCTAACCAACTTCCTCATGCAGGGTTCTAATTTATCTTTTGTTCTTTGTGCCGTCTGAAAACTATATACTATACCTTAAACACCTCGAAACAAAAAAACTCTTGTCAGCAATGTCGTCCCACTTGAAATGACTCTTCTCCTTGGCTTCTAGTTCGCATCAGTGAGGCTTTCTTAATATTTTCGAGATTAAATTTTAATTTTTTAAATTAACGAATTTTAATTTTAGTTAATCATTAGAGTAAAGTTACAAAAGTTACAAAAATACACGTATGCTTAAAAATATACTCGATTTTAATTCTCACCTAAAATGGAGCTCTGCTAACTTTTTTTTGTCATGACCAAGGTATCTTCACAACTGACAGCAATGAGACTAATCCCTCGCCTCATGATCAGTGCACTAAGCGGTAGGGGACTGACCAATGAGTTTTTTCTATTCGCAAGAGTTGATATTCGAACCCCCAACAACTTTGCGTAAAGATGAAGTGCTGAACTACTAGACCAACCCACTTGGTTAGCTCTGCTAACTTTACTGTCTGTTTTTTTTTCCACATCAGAAAGATAAATTATACCCATTAGAAATTGATCCCTGAACCTTTCCCTATCCAACTCATATGTTCCCAACTCTTACCACTTGAGCTATCATTCAGAAACAATTTTACTATGTGTTTGATAAAGTCTAATGTGACATACTACATGTACATGTATGTTCTAGTTAATATTTAATTCACACATGTATTATTAATAATTAAATTAAACTAATTCATTAACTTTTTTATTAATAAAAAATGCCTTTTTTCTACACTACTAATTACTTCCCTCTTTTCTCTTTTTTTCACTCTTGTGTTTCGGTGTTCAGTTTTATTAGATGTATTTTCCTTGAGTAATTGGTAAAACTAGTGTAAGATGAAAATAAAAGATGATAAACCTGAAACATTTTTTTGGTTAAGAGGAAAAGAATAAACATGAAATATAATTATATTATTAGTTGAGTAATCATTAAATGAGAGCAACTTTCAAAAAAATGATTAAATGTGAGCATGGTTTAATAAAATAAAAATATTCTTCAATTTCTAAAACAACAAAAAAGGAAAATAATAAATTAAAACTACAAAATATTATGAACGTAACGGAGCAGGGTGAGGTCCACCGTTAACAGCACATATATAAAACCATCTCAGTGCTCTCTCACTCTAACTGCACTTGTCAGTCAACCTTTGTTCTTCTCAACGACAACACCTTTCTTCCCTTTCATCATGGCCACGTCATCAATTGCCGGCATTTCCTCCATCTCCGTCCTTCTCCGCCGCAGCGACGCCGTGCACGGTGGCGCTACTGCTGCTACTCGCGCTCTGTCATCAGCCCCCATCTTCCTCAGACGCT
Source organism: Lotus japonicus (assembly GCF_012489685.1). Lineage (NCBI taxonomy): Eukaryota > Viridiplantae > Streptophyta > Magnoliopsida > Fabales > Fabaceae > Lotus > Lotus japonicus. The sequence continues at coordinate 94,944,783 of NC_080041.1, read as the reverse complement.
TCGGACTGAAGCACGAGCTGCGCACGTGCCGTGCCACTCCTTCCATTGCACGTGCTTCCGCACGTGAGGTGGTGGTCGTTGACGGTGGCGTTGAGAAAACGAAGGAAGAAGGGAGGGTGCTGAAGGTTGGTCTCATCTGCGGTGGTCCTTCTGCTGAACGAGGGATTTCTCTCAATTCTGCTAGATCAGTTCTTGATCACTTGCAGGTATATATTTTCTGTTTTTTATTTTATTTTTAAATATTAGATTGTAGGAACTCTTACAAGTTTGTACCAAAAGAAAGCTTAATTACACTTTTGATCCTCATTGTTTCATAAATGTGTGATTTTGGTCCCTGTAGTTTGTAAGTCCCTTTACTTTCAAAATTGAACAATATTAGTCTAAATGTTGATTAGTCATCCAAAACTAACAAGAAGGTTGATGTTGATCATAATATTTTATGTGAATGACAAGCTTAGACGATATATATTACACATCAAAAAATGTGATATATGTCCATTTATTTTGTAAGTTATTGAATGACAAATAAACACTTGGACAATTTTAAATGTATGTGGACTTAAATTGAGCAATTGAAACTATAGGGACCAAAATCACGTATTTCCATAACTATAGGGACCAAAAATGTATTTCAGTCAAAATGAAAATAGGAAACTCTTAGGATTTAATTTTGTTCTTTCTTTAATTACTAGTTTCTTGTCAATTCAGAAGGAAATTATTAGTTAGGTTACCCCTTTTTGTTTTGTCTCTTGTACTTGCAAAACAAGGAAGTAAAGAAAGTAGTTTTTAGTTTTTATGAAGTAACACAAAGAGGCTATTGTTATTTTAGAACTAACTCTGGGGTGTTTTCTGTTTCATTTGGTCATTTCTTATTTATTGATCTCAATTTTTTTGTATTATATGACAGGGAGATGATATACATGTGAGCTGCTATTATATTGATATCAATCTCAACGCATTTGCAATTTCTTCTGCTCAGGTTAGTATGATATATGTTTCCAAAATTGTGCTGCATGGGCTCTTTTTTTAGGTTGATTTAACTATAGTTTTTCACTAAGGGCTTGTTTGGTTTCTATTTTCAGTTTTTATTCCAAAAATGCCACCTTATGATTACTTTATATTCTGTTTCCAAACAGGAAAATATGAAAACAACTATTCTTTCATTGTTTTCCATACAAAACTTTGAAACATGAAACGAATTGAAAATAAGAACAGTTTTTGTAATTTAAAGCGAAAACTGGAAATGAAAGAAATAAAAATATTTTCTAACAGTAAACAGACCCTAAGAAGATGGACATATATAGCAATGAGAAGTTCTGATCTGAATGATGCTCAATCTGTGTATATATGATTCCAGATGTTGGAAAACTTGAATCAATACAAGGCTAGACAAGTCTCACTTAGACTGACAATATATAGGTTCAACTTTCAAGTTTCAACACTATACATGGCAAAATATTAGTTGAATTAGATTCAATATCGGCATACTTGTACTTCTTTGTTCTTCAGAAATATCACTAGAAATACGCATTCCCAACTTAATAAAATTTTCTTATATATAATTCCTGGTCAATCCCAGTGATGTTACAAAATTTGAATATCACTTTTGGCTTGGTTATGTCTTGTATTCTTATAAATGGTGAGTTTTTTTCCTTTCTCTAGTTCTACCAATCAAGTTTTGGGTGCATGAATTACTTTTTTGCTCAAGGTGTTGTTTCAACGATCTATTACTGAATTGATCACATTTATCTGTTAAAACTCTAAGGCCATGGCTTCTACAGTTCTACTGTTATGTTTTCAATTTCCTGGTCAAAAGTGAAATGGGAAAAGCGAAAAGCAAATTAAAATGGAAAAAGAAAAGTTGTTTCTCCTATCCAAGTCGTTTTTCTTATTTAAATATCTTGTTGACAGGTATATTCCAACACCCCTGCTGATTTTGATTTTAAACTAGAAAGGTCAGTAAACCCTTCCAAATTAGGTAAAACTACTAAAGGAAGTCTTGGTAAAAATATCTCCAATTCAACAATAACTAGCCACACAACTGGTTAGTGACTTTCTAGAAGTGGTTAATAATGATCATTCAATGATTCAATCAATCATTTGTGTTGTGTTTCACTGTTCCTCAAATGAAAATACTTTTACTAGTACTTCCTTTTATGTAATTTAATAATTTTCTCTTCAGAGCATGAAATAGATACTCATAAGATATACTATGGTATAATTTGCATCTTAAATTGAAAGAGTAAAACTGGTCATTTGTTAAATTTTCAGCCTTGCCCAAAGTTTCTCGACTTTGGATGACATGGCAGAGCATCTAGCTACATCTGTGGACATAGTCTTTCCAGTTATACATGGTCAATTTGGTGAAGATGGCCGGATTCAGGTGCTGTATATATATAAGGTTCTGTTGGAGGTTATCATGAGAATTTGTGATCATGAATGACATTTCTAATGTTTATATATCTCTAGGAATTGCTAGAAAAGTATAATGTTCCATATGTTGGCACAGGATCGAAAGAGTGCTGCCAAGCATTTGACAAGGTACAGGGAATACATTTTTTCTCTCTCTTGTTTGTTCTTGTTCATGTATTTTGGTCTCTTTATCATAACTGGAATGCACCTACATATTTGAGCTCCAAAAATGGTTTACATTTTCATTCCCATCATAGTTAGATTAGGTTATAGAATTTAATAATCATCATTTAATAAGAATTACACGATTTGAAATTTCCTGAAATATGCTTAAAAGCCTCATTGAGCATTGAGATGATACAAAATTTAGTTTTGGATGCTGACTGTGGTATGTGAGAAAGTTATGGGGAAAAACTATATGGAAACTCTTAAAACTGAGACATCCTCAATTTACTTTACACTGCCTTTATCTTCTCTATTATACTTTTGTGACCTACTAGTTTGACTATACCTCTGGTACTAAGTTTTTTCCCTTAAAATTATTGCCAGTATAAAGCATCATTGGAGCTCAGGAAGCATGGCTTCGTAACAGTGCCCAGTTTCTTGGTTCAGGTGAAAATTGTGTTTTGACAAGGTTAATGGTCACCTTGTAATTATGACCAATTCTTTGTTACATAAGTGCGTATCTTCTAATGTTTTTAAACGTACAATTGGGTGCTGCAATCTTAATGTTACAAAGTTTTTTTTTTGTATTAGATTTATCCACATTTAATTGTTTGTGGAAGTGTTTTCTGTCTTTAAACATCAATTCATCTCTTTTTTCTTATTTATGTACTATAAGACTTCATAACATTATGATGTCAAATAGGGGCATAAAACAGACGAATCAGAACTATCAGAGTGGTTTAGGAAACACCAGCTGGACCCTGACTTGGGGAAAGTAGTGGTATGGCACGTGATGTGGTTCAGTCATTTGAGATTCCTTGTTCCTAATAGTGAAGCATGTTATTATGCTTATTGATGTTTTTAAATTTGATGTCTCAGGTAAAACCAACAAGAGGAGGGTCAAGCATTGGTGTTGGAGTTGCATACGGTGTGAACGATTCTCTTGTAAAAGCCAATGAAATTATGACTGAGGTATTTTCATTAAATTTTCCCCTTGAATAGGAGTGGACACTTTGTAATACTGTAAACAAATATACAGACAAATCAAGTAGAATGGTTGTAAAGAAAAATACAGAGGGAATACATATTGACTAGAAGTATGTTAACTGTTAAGTAGAAAATATTACCTCTCTTAATATATGTTAACTTTTGGTAATGGTCATTGATTTTGAATGTGATAGGGGATTGACAATAAAGTGTTAATAGAAATATTTCTTGAAGGCGGGAGTGAGTTTACAGCCATTGTCCTTGATGTAGGATCTGGTTCAGATTGTTGTCCTGTTGTCCTACTACCTACTGAGGTATGTTCTCTATTTTTTCCCATGAGTTTTCTTGTTCATTCACTGCAAATCTGCACTTCTAAATTTTTTATACAAACTGCAGAAAGTATCAGTTCCTGTTTGGTTCAATGTAATGAGGGTTTGAAAAACTTTGGAATGTGAATGGGCATTTATTAGGGGATGCAGATTTCACCATTCCCTCTAAAGTTGAATGGAATGGTTCCCACTAGATAGATTGGAATTACCTTTTGACACTGTTTTCTCTAAAATTGACATAATATCCTCTCCCACCACCCTGTGCACACTTCCACCACAACCACCATATTTAATTTTGTCATAAAACAATTTATTTTTCCTATTCCGATCTAATTTGGTATACCAATAACGAAATATAGGTTTGGGATGGAGTACTTATTCTATTCTTTACTGAGTGAAACATCCTAATAATAATGATTGTCAATGTGATGGAAACCTGATTTTTATTGATAGAAAACCTAATTCCCAATTGGAAACTAGGGGAAAGATACAAGAGAAAGGGATACCAAACACCCTCTCTAACCCTAGAAAGAGAACCACTTCTCTCTCTAAACCCAATTCCTAACTGAATACAAAGATACCCCTAACTCTCTAATGTCTGTTATTTATAGGCTAAATGCCTCAACAACATTCTAACTAACTCACTAAGTATAACTAACTAACTAACTAACCCCAAACCTTGAGTTCCTATCAATACTCCCCCCCCCTGAAAATTCACCTTGTCCTCAAGGTGAGGAACAAAAAGCAAACTAAAACAGTGAACAAGTAGGCCTACTATACAAAAGTGACAAATTCCTGAACTGCTATTCCAAACTCCCAAGAGTGGTAATCACATCTTCCACCCAGGGCCCATAGCCGAAAGCAAAAAGTCCAAAACATGTATGACTTGGGGGAAATCTTCACTGTCCTGCTGAAACTAATGTGGCATAAGTACCATTGCTGGAAAAACAAGTAGCAGAAATTCCCGTTGATGCAAAGAGGTTGAAATAGCACTGTTGCAGCATTTTTAAAAGCAAATCCCAACATGAAAGAAGTGGCAGGTATCTTCCCAAAACTAGCCAACAAATGCTGATTGGATGTCTTCTCAAATGACATTAATTCAGAAGGTTGCAACTGTATGGGTTGAATACAAATAGCACAATCCTCCCCTTCCCTTGCAATTGTGGCTGTAACAAAATACAAGCTACAACAATGAACAATCTCAAATACAGCTATGCCAAAGATCCAAAAGTGACAATTCATGTTTCCTCCTGGATCCCAGTGCATGAAGCAGATAATCACAACCATGGATGAATTGGTGACCACCACCAATTGGAATAGCAAGCCATAGAAATCATCAAAAGAAAACCCCTCCAAACTAATATTTTCCAAATCAATTTGATACCCAATGGAGTCCAAACACAATTCAGTTTTTCTACTTTGATTTCCAAAATCCATGTCAAGCTGGTCTTGGCCCCATGAGCCCAAGTAGTGATAATTCTCTCCTGCTGTCAAATTTTCAACATTGACCTGGGTTGCTACCAAACCATTTTGACACATCAGAAGGAACTCACATAGCTCACCCATCTCCTTCAAGCTTGCTTTGATACACCAGATACAGAATCCCATTACATTCAGAACAGCACCCTGACACACTGAAAAATCTGGAACTTTGGTAAGACTCCCAGCTATTAGGAACAAACAGTAATTGGGAAAACAATTCCAGGTTTGAATAAACCCTCTTTGTAGCTTTCTCTTGATTTCCCAATTGAAACATGCAAGGCCTATTATTCTCAGAAATTTGTCTTCCACAATGTTCCCCAATCCAGTAAGAAGTTGGATAGCAACCCATTTAACAATACAATCAACAGACCCTCTTTTTATCCTAAGTTGTGCTTGGCCCAATCTACCAAAAACATGTGCATACCTTTTTCCCATTTCATAAACGTTGCTGCTGTTGTAGAAAATCACTCCAGTGGGACACTTGTCTTTGCTTGTGTCATGTGTTGCCAGCACCACTTTTTCTTCCTGCCTCGTGTCTACCTTCAGTGGCCACCGCATAAGGTTTTTGGCACTTGGGAGCCAATGCAATGTCACTATCACACCACCTCCTTCACAGCACGACTGAGCCAGCAGCGCCAAGTCGGAACTGTCACCTCCCAATAAACCCGGCGGACCAAACAAATCCGGTGGTTTCGCCAGTGACCATTTTGCCTCCTCCTGCCTGCAAGGATGTCGATTCAACGATCCTCCTGCATGCAACACTCTCACCCCGACGTGCGGCGGTTTCGGTGGCGGCCGTCGAAGCGATTGCATCTTCTGTGGTTGTCGGGTCTCCGCCACTGGCGACACCTTGGCCTTTCCTCCTTTCAGCGTCGGTGGCCGGAGATGGATGTGTTTCTCCATCATCGGTTGCTGATGGATCTTCCATCCAAACTTCTCCCAACCATCTCTTCCTTCAACCTCTGTATCAAAGGTCAGGTTTTTCTCCGCCATTGATGTCGACCCCAATTCCTTCTCCCTCTCCTCCTCTGTTACCCGATTGTCTTCCGCTACTTCAAGATTGAGTTGCTTCATCTCAGAGGTGAAAACCCCCTCTGTTTCATACGCTTGCTCATCCACCGTAGCGTCTTCTTCCGCCGCCGTTTCTGATTCTCTATCTGTTTCAAGAATGGATTTCTGAGTCGCCTTCACCACTGCTGAAACTGTCTCCGTCGCGGTTTCCAAATTCGCTGGCGATACCGCCGCCGCTACACGCTCTGTCTCTGCCGCTTCATGATCAACGGGTGTCGATTGGTTAGCCATCACTGCAACCTCTGGTTTCTCCAGAATCTCCTTTGCTGCCGCTAACTTTTCCTCCGACCTGACATCAGATTCCATCTGCGATGCCTCTGCTTCTCTTCTTTCTTGTTCCCTCTGTTTTCTCCTCTCTTCAAGTTCTCGCAATTTGTTCTCCAATCTTGAGATTTCTTTCTCAAGATCAGGATTTGCAACAAGTCGCACCCCCATTTTCTTCGCCACCGCCGCTAGTACGAACTCGTTCTTCCCGGTGATAGCCTCCACTGACTCCATCCTCGCTCTCAATTCTTGGTTTTCCTGAACAACTTCTGAACTTGCCATTCTTCTCCTTTCCTCTTGTGCAGCCCAGGATTGTCGTGGTTCAGGCACCAGGATGGTGCTCTGATACCAATGATGGAAACCTGATTTTTATTGATAGAAAACCTAATTCCCAATTGGAAACTAGGGGAAAGATACAAGAGAAAGGGATACCAAACACCCTCTCTAACCCTAGAAAGAGAACCACTTCTCTCTCTAAACCCAATTCCTAACTGAATACAAAGATACCCCTAACTCTCTAATGTCTGTTATTTATAGGCTAAATGCCTCAACAACATTCTAACTAACTCACTAAGTATAACTAACTAACTAACTAACCCCAAACCCTTGAGTTCCTATCACAATGTTGACATGAAATTACTTAAATATTTTGTACATGTCAATTGTAATTGGCATTGCTTACTGAATATTTCTACTTAGCAGTTAATAGTGTACTTTAGATGAACAGGTGGAGCTTCAATTCCTTGGTGCAAATGATGTGAAAGAAAATGATGCAATATTTAATTATCGCAGGAAGTACCTTCCAACCCAACAGGTCAGTAGTAATTTCTGTGTTATACATTCACACAATATGCACTGCACGTGCTTGATGATCTTGATCTTATAAATAGTGCATGAAATGTCTTTTTGTTTTTTCTTATCTCAGTAATGAATATTTTATTTCAGAATATACCGACTTGTGACTTTCTAATTAGATGAAATATATTCACAGGTTGCTTACCACACTCCACCCCGATTTCCTTTAGATGTAATTGACAATATTCGCAAAGGGGCATCTCTGATATTTCAACGGCTTTGCCTGCAAGATTTTGCACGAATTGATGGATGGTTTTTGCCTAATTCAGATTCTAAGTTATCATGTTCAGAAAATGAGTTTGGAAGGACTGAAGCTGGTACCATATTATTCACTGACATTAACCTGGTGAGATGATTTTCTTTCCTGGGTGGAATATGGATAATATCATTTTATCATTAATGTTTGTCATAAAGTAGTGCTAAATATTATATTCATTGCATGATTCAGATCAGTGGTATGGAACAAACCAGTTTTCTATTTCAGCAAGCTTCTAAGGTACTTCTTGATCTGTCTGCATCACACTTCTTGTATTAAATATCGCAGTCTCTTATATTTTCATAAGGTATTTTACTGTCGTACTTACATATGTCTGTAATTGGTCTGTATGCGTATGTTTTCCATTTCTCTTTTCTTTTAAAATGACCTTCTCATCTTAGCATGTGGGTTATTTATTTTAACGGCGATTGTACCGGAGCTGCCTCATTTTTGAAATACATATCTAACAACTAAAGTTCAGCAGTGTACTACTGATTTCTCTGCTTCTAGTGACTAAATATTCTGTTTATTGTCATGCTATCTTATACATTGCTAGCAGGATTTTCTTTGAACATGACATTCACAATATAAGCACTTCTAGAACTTAATATTTTTGTTTCGCTTTTTTATGCATGGATAATTCATATTATTCACTGCCGGAAAACTCTATTTATAATATACAGGTTGGTTTTTCTCATAAAAACATCCTTAGGAGCGTTGTTCGCCATGCTTGCTTGAGATTTCCAAATCTTGCATCAGATAGTGGAATATCAGGTCAGGTTCCAACTAGGTCAAAATCTTTCGAGCTCAACAAGTCATTTCCTTTTCCTGAAGGAGCTAGAAAAGTTTTTGTCATTTTTGGAGGAGACACATCAGAACGTCAAGTATCTCTCATGAGTGGTACAAATGTCTGGCTCAATTTGTTAGCCTTCCATGATGTAAGTTTCCACAATCAAGAAGGCCTTCGAGTTACTGCTCAGTTTATATAATACTTTTGTAGTCGATCTGCTGAAATTAATCATGCTCTCCTAGTTAATTTTTATTTAATTACTTATTTTTATAAGTTTTAAGGAAATCGATGTATAAGCATTTATTTCACATTTTCGTACATATTTTGTTGAGTTTTTGCATGTTTTCATGCCTTCAGAATCATCATATAACATGATGTCCCAAAGATAAGAAACTTATTCGAGCCCTCTTAGTTTTCGAAGGAAGTGGTGCAGTGGTTATTTTAGAGTAGAAGTGTTTTCATAAATGTGATACTTTGGTTTATATTTGAGCTGTTGATAAAATTTCTCATTTCTAAATAACATGGAATCTATATACTATGCCAGAGACTAAAATCATTGTTCTTACAGCTTGAGGTAACTCCATTTTTGCTTGCCTCAACAAGTGAGTATGAGTCTAATGTCGATATGGTAAAGAAGGCTGATGATGTAAGGGATAGAACAATTTGGTCATTACCGTAAGTATTGTTCCTTTTCTTCTCTTCCTCGGAATTTGTCCTTGATTTCTGAACTTACATATGGTAACTTGTTTATTTTTTAGTTGTTTAGAGAAATATCAAAGTCTCAGTGGCTACATTGTCAAGTTTGATCTTCTTTGCCACCCTCATTTTTCATATTTAAATTAAATTTCGACATCAGTAAAAGTGATCTTGTACACTTCAAACCAAAGGAAGTTTTCCTGAGGAGGTGTGTCAGAGATCATAAACCATTCTTGGAGATTCATTTAATAGCTTGCCATATTCTGCTTGCAATTTTCTACCCTGAAGTAGTGATGATAGGTGTTGGATTTTCCTTTTATTTTTTATTGCATGCATGGATCTCTTAAACCATTTTGTGCTCAATAAAGTAACATTTTCATTTTTCAGAATAGGAATAAGAATTTGTACTTGTAACTTGTAATCCAGAGATGCATCCAATCATGTGTACATTCCAGATTAAAATCAACAATGTATCTTATGTAGCGTGACATATGCCCTCAATCTATGATCAGCAATACATGAGTTGATTCTGTGATCATGCACGTGACCTTTTCATAAAGTTGCTACTAGCTAGGATTAATAACAATGCTCATTATTTTTGTATAGATATTCTCTTGTGCTACGACATACTACGGAAGAGGTTCTTGCTGCATGCAAAGAAGCAATTGAACCAGATCGGGCTGCACTAACATCTAACCTACGAAAGAAAGTCGTGAATGAACTCATGGAGGGTTTGAAGGATCACAATTGGTTTACAGGATTTGATATTGCTGATGAACTGCCTATGAAGTTTTCTTTGAGGCAGTGGATCAAGTCAGCCAAGGAAGTCCAGGCAACAGTTTTTATTGCAGGTATTAAAAGCAAAAGTGTTTCCTTGTGATTAAACTTCAATTTCTTTGTTGAAACATGATAAGAGCTTTTCCTATTCACTATTTATATTCATTGGAGATGCATTTCTTGTACTTCATACATTACCTTGACCAATATCTAATCTGAATTCTGATGTAATGTTTCAAGTTGATAATGTGTTTTATTTATTTATTTGTTTATTTATTTTTTAAGTCGGGCCCATAAAGGTTATAGGGGAAAACAGTTTTGGGTATGGCCATGAGGTAAAGTCAATAATAGTCAAATGGATAATCTATTTAAAAGGCTCTCATTGTTTGTTTAAATAGTGATAACTGACCTGAATAGGACACAATGTTTTAACTGTTCTCTAACATCTTAATTGTATAGAGTGAATTTCAAGCAACGCAGGTTATGAAATGCTTATGTATGCCTTTATGATTTTCATTCTTGCCTTTATAGTACATGGAGGCATTGGAGAAGATGGTACAATTCAATCTTTGTTGGATACTGAAGGAGTTCCTTACACAGGTTTGTTTGTAATGTACACTTAATATACTAGACTATTAGGTGTAATGGTATCCACTACTTAGTTTTTATTTAATTTTTAAATTTGTAATATCCTTTTTCTCCTCTTATCTTCTGTTGAAGGTCCTGGTGCAATGGCATCAAAGATTTGTATGGACAAAGTTGCAACATCTGTTGCTTTAAAGCATGTACGTTTCACTAATTCAAATTTGTTTTCCATTAAAGATAAACACTCCTCTTACATTAGTTTCTTAATTTGACATTTTTCTCTGACTGTGCCTTCCAATATTCTGTTACTGAAAGCTTGCAAATTTTGGAGTTCTTACCATAAATAAGGATGTCAGGAGAAAAGATGATCTGTTTGATAAGCCCATAACTGATATATGGCATGACCTCACCCAAAAGCTACAGTGTGAAACATTATGTGTCAAGCCAACAAGAGATGGATGCTCAACTGGGGTTGCAAGGCTATGGTAGATTCATACTTTTTTTTTCATGTTATCAGTGGTTTACAGGTCATCAAATGTTGCATGTGCTTATAAGGGATTAATGGTTAATACTTGCTCATTCTATTTTTTTGCAGCTGTTCCGACGACCTTGCAATATATGTCAAAGCTCTGGAGGATTGTCTACTAAGGATTCCTCCAAATAGCTTTTCAAAGGTATAGGAACAGCAATAACATCATGTAGTCATCAATATCTCATTTTTGAGGAATTAGGGTTATCAGTTTAGACTTTAGAGTGGAGTGAATATTCTATCTCTTATGCCATATATGAGGGAGGTCAGAAGGGATGGGAGAGGATGGAAGAAGAAAAAGGATTTGCTGAATGCTGATGACTAATTAATGGTGTGGCTTTCATATGTATTTTCTGTCATAACTATCTATCTCAAAAGTTTAAGTTGTTATGTTAAGTCACATGATTTATTATATTTCTAACATGTCCCCTCTTGCAAGAGCTCTTTAGTGTTGAGTCGTAGACATTGCGCATACCTACCTACCTGGTGCTAGAATTTAACTTCTTATTAGAAGAATGAGGGGGGTAAGGATCAAACGGTACACCACATGATCATAGAGACTCTGATACCATGTCATAAACTAACTCTTAACACTTTTCCATTTGTTGTACCCATCCAAAGTATATTTTATTGCTAACAACTTAGCAAATAGTGCATTATGATCAACCTATTGGCCCCATATCCCATAGATAAAGGACCAAAAGAGGAGATACTTAGGGTCCTAGGAGAGAAAAATATGAATCATGAGGATGTTGAGTCGGTCAGTTGGAAGAAAGAGAAAAGTCAAGAATCCTAACAGAACAGATGTGGAGTGATAAAAGAGGACCAGTGTACTGGAGAGTAAGGGCAGGCAATAAAACTATTTTAGTGGGGTGGGCCCTTCCTAAGCTGTGGAATCTTTGTAGAGTTTCTTGGTTTGTTTTTTTCACACATTTCTTCTTTGGTTGCTGTTTTCCATTCCGGTGCTTCTACGACATTTTCTGGTAGTAAGGAGTTCTGGCTCTGCTTTCCTTTCTGGTGCTGAACTATTGAATATCATGAATTCTTCTGCATTCTTGTTCTCTATAGCCTGAAAACTCAGATAAACTTACATTCATGTGTTGTAATTGTTATTTAATTGGCACTATGGATGGGCTCTTGAACTTTTGATTTAGTGATATTTGGTCTCTTGCTTTTTGATTGACGTACAGGCGCATAGTATAATTGAGATGCCAAACCCTCCTCCGGAGCTCTTGATCTTTGAACCTTTCGTAGAGACAGATGAAATAGTTGTGACATCCAAATTTAAGGAGACTGGGCATGACCTCATGTGGAAAGGGCACAGTAGATGGGTGGAAATAACAGTTGGTGTCATAGGAAAACGTGGATCAATGCACTCGCTAAGTCCTAGTGTAACCGTCAAAGAAACTGGCGATATTTTGTCATTGGAGGAGAAATTCCAAGGTTGGTCTCCACCGAATTATGTAGATTTAACTGTAACCTGGTTTATAAAAAGATAATTGCAATTAGCATGGCCTTTTCAGGTTTCCTTAGGTTACTTATATTAGTTAAAATCAATCACACTTGTAGTATTTCCATATTGAGTTGAAGCGAGCAAAAGTTGGAAATAAAGGATAATGCTAGCAATTAGCAATTGTGCTTGTGTAGTGTTAGGTTTCTAAGAAGATAATTTAAAGCTCTGGAATCAAATGGTCTTTTGGTTAAGATGTAGTATATAGAATACAAGTTGAATTAGACAACAGATGAGTGTTAGCAATTTATGGAGTTGAAAATTGGGAATCACACCATAGCACATGGTCTGCGCTTTCCTCGATCCATCTTTCAAAATGGAGACATTGATGGGAATGTCTGACTCACACTAATGATTTTCAAGCTGGGCAAATTAGATGGAGAAATGCTCCGTGCAAACTTTATTATAGCAAATGGGACTGGCATCTATATCCTTTACAATGGATCATCTAGTCATAATTGTAGTTGTTTATAATGGCTCATCTATATCCTTTACCTGTTGTATATTGCTTGGCAGGTGGGACTGGCATCAATCTGACTCCACCTCCGTTGTCGATCATGAGGTATGTTATAGAGATTTCGAATTCAGGGGGTGAAATTTTGTGTGGCTCATGATTGCTGTCTGGTACTTTTGAGATTTATCAGTATATTCTAAATGGTATTGGAATTTAATATTTAACAAGTGTGTGGCCTATTTTGATGATAACTATGTCATGAAGAGTTGATTCTATCAACACTTTGCTGATGATTAAGTCCTGTACAACTTCTGAAAGGTTGATACTTTCTAACATGGTATCAATTATAGTACCGCATAGGTTGGTCAAGATTGTAAGCATATATCTGATTTTCAGTCTCATAATCAGGATATCTAATAAATATTTTATCTGTAGGGGAAAATAAGACATGGATTAACTGGTTACGGACTTCTAAATGTTACAAACAAAATAAAACTCTTTAGTTTATATTCTGGATGCTTGAAACACACTTGTGTTTGGTTTTTCAAAATTTTCAAAGAGTCTATCAGTTGTTCTTTTGAATATTGATCACTATAGGTTTTTTGAAATACAATGCTTAGAATTATAAATCCTTCATCAGTTGTTCTTAAGGATGGTCCTATTGGCATTCCTATGCTTGACACTATTTCAAGAATCAGTGTCAGAATTTCATAAGGAGTGCAGATTTCCTAATTTGTATTAAGCTGGAATGCTGGATGTATGTCGTGTTCCATCATGTAATTATTATTTACAGAAAGCTTATACAGTTATACTGTTCGATAACTGTTGTTTCTTTTCTACTCAATGATGTTGTGTACTCGGCCTACTTATTTCTCAGTAAATTATTTGGTAAGTTTCTTTGAGAAATTCTGAATGGTATTTGTGTTTTTCTTCTCTTTATAGTGAGAAAGCTTTGCAGAGATGTAAAAAGCATATTGAACAGATTGCAAACACCCTACAATTAGAAGGATTTTCACGTATTGATGCATTTGTCAATGTTGACAACGGAGAGGTTGGTTGAATTCCTTGTTTGGAAATGTTTTCTCCCTTCCCTTTCACCTAATTGTTTAGAGTTGTATATTTGAAGTTGGTGTATGAATTTTTCTATTGATTCGACCTGAAACTGAAGCTATTCTTATCTGAGTAGCTGGAGAATGGCAACGTAGAAAATTTGTGATGAAAAATACTTCATCCTGCTTTGATACAAGAATAAAATTGGTAAAGGTTGGAAGTTGAGTGCAACCCCATTCTATGAAAGTAAGATTGAACTGATTTTTCCCCCTCCACCAAACAGCAGTGAGTGAAAATGAAAGCATTAACAGAATGTCTGGCTCGATACCACTAAAAGCATTAGCAGAAAAATACTTCATCCTTCTTTCTCACCTGTCTATTTACCATCTACTCGAACAAGCACAGCCTTATTGGAAAACATGCATCATGTGACTCAATGTATTTCAAGGTTCTGAAAATCCTTTGAAAACTGTTGATATAATATCCTCAACTATCACATGCTTCATCTATAGAGATGATTTCAATATTCCATTAACAGAATTCATTTATCAACAGTTTCCTTTCTTTCTGCTGATCTATTTTAAGTGGAAATGGAGTGGAGAGAAGAGAGAGATTGGAAGAAAAGAAAGAGAAAGTAAGAGATGTGATGTGTGATGGGATTGAAAGAGAAGAGCGAGGTAGATAGAAAGTGAAGTGGAAATGGAGTGAAAAATGTTGAGTGTGAATGAATCATAATTCATAGCTGATGTTGAAAACTCATCCTTGTTTAAGTGCATTACAATTCGTTGTGTCTGTTCTTAAGATAATGTCGTCATCAACTCATTGAAATGAAACCCCATCACTTTGTCTTCTCCTACAGTAATTGTGTTTCAATGACTTTATCATCATCTTATTCCTATACAACTTTCAATATTTGTAGGTTTTGATTATAGAGGTAAATACTGTGCCCGGAATGACACCTTCCACTGTTCTGATTCATCAGGTAAATTCTTGCCATGGTATAATTACTTTTCTTTCATAATCACGTTTTGTCTATTTTTTATCCAACTAGGCACTCAAGAAGTACGCGTTTTATTCGCGTAAAGCTTGAATTAGTACACTATTCTACACTGAATACAAAAGCTGTTGGCATATTGCAAAGGCTAATGACATGAATGGAAACCTTACTTTGATTACTATTTAAATTTTAAGTGGATGAGGAAAGACGAGCCTGTCTACCAAACTGAGAAATAAAAGTAAAATAAAAAAGATCCAATTAAGGATCTTTATTCCAGTAATGAGACACAACATCATCAGAACAACCATTTTTGTTCCAGTCTTATGATTCTAACTCTGTAACATTCTATGCATATGTCAGGCACTGGTGGAACAACCACCATTGTATCCTCATCAGTTCTTCCGTACGCTTCTTGATTTGGGATCTGTAAGGTCTATGTAAAAGAATGCTCACACTGCTTTCATCAATCTGTTATTACTGGGAGTTGTTGTGTAGCAGCAGATGACATTCATATTCTAATGTGGAAGTTCCTGCCCTTTATAATTGTAATTTTTTTTTCATTATTTTCTTGTTCCTTCAATTTGTGCCAACTTAAAAACTCATTTATGAAAATAGTCTTACATGTTTTCAACATTTCAAGGGTCGGATAACAACAAATTGTGAGGTCATATCACTAAAACTGTACGTCCACTGCAAGGGTTTCAACAAGTAATAAGAAAGGGTATTGTTCCCATGAGAATAATCCCAAAAGATATCCTTTGCAATAAGTCCCTAAAAATTATTTTAAATCGATTATTTTAATATAAAATATTTTTAAAAAATTAAATATGAAGTTGATAATGATAATGAAGAATGAAGAAGATAAATTATATAAATAAAATTATGTTGCTAAATATATCAATTTTGTATGTAGCTCAACCGATTAAGAGTTTGTTTTGTGACTTACGAAGACCTGAGTTCGAATCTCCCCCACCCTTTTTCTAATTTCTGAATGATGTGTCACGCCACGCGGCCTGTTTCGTCACTAAACTATTAGTGTCAGGTAAGCCCCTTCCGTTAGTTTTTAGAATTTTTTTTTTCATACACAAACAAAATGTTGCAATACAATGTTCCTTAATGATAACATGAAATTTATTCAAACATACAATGTTCCTTAATTATAACAATAAAATGTATTCAAACGAAAAATGGTTCATAATAGAATATTAACTAATAATTCTCATGTAAACCATTAGTGCAAAAAAAAAAAAAAAACTCCACAAACTTCGTATTCTCCTATCTTTGAGAAGGGACCACTTCTCCATTACATGCTAAGTCACGACATGAGGTGCTAATACTCAATTCTTTATTCATAGTTTTAACCATATACGTACAGTTTTTGGTAGGAATATCCAAAAGGATATCCCAAAAGGAATTTGTAGCAAAACTACACAGATCTTTGTTTTTGGTGTGTACACAGTATTCCCATACATATAGAAGGAATTTGAAAAAAACATACACGCACATACGCTAAATGAGCTACACACACCTCAAAAGATACCTAGAAGGAATTTGTAAAACACACATACACACACACATGCAGATATCAATATTTAATTTGCTTTTTAGAGTGGTACGATATCAACTTACTTTCACGTTTAGGATTCAATTTCCTCACATTCTCAGCTTATTCATCAGAAAGGCCTTTCAAATAACCATACCCTTAGAACTCATGGTTTGATATCTTGTTTATATTTAATTTCTAACGTAGAGGAAGGAAGAGAAAAGGCAACAAACTGAAGGAAATTAAGAAATAGCTAGGGATTTACAGTACATGAACAAGAACAAATTTAATTTTAATTTAATATCACAGGTATGCCGTTAAAGCTTTCTATATTCAATTCTAGGTTTTTAATTCCATGGTCCTTTTAATCATTCTTTGGCCTTTCGACAATCACTTTGTTCAACAATTAATAACATGCTCCAAAGGCCAAAATAATATAAAACTTCATTCACATTCAAATTCTACTCACACCTCCAAAAAATAAGAAGAAAAGAGAAAGAAAAATGACACATGATGTGATAGAAAATGAAGTGAAATACAGTATAAAAAGAAAAGGGGGTGATAGAAGAGAAAATGATTGTGCCAAATACATATATGCATTAATTATTGAGTTGAACATGTTTAATAAGTAGGACCACTTAATTTATGGTACATTGTAGTATTACAGTACATGTAAACCGGCAATTGACCTCAACTATGACAGGTTCAAGTTGATCCTCTCAATTCAACTTGTCTCTATTCCAACTGCCGACTGAAAAAACTTGAAACTAGAATCATGAACATGGAATACCATTTGGAGCATTGGTTTTTTCACTGGTACATAAAAATTAATTACTCAAATATGGGATAGAGATCAAGATGTTCTGTATCCAACTAACTTCTCATATTTGAGTAATTGATTTTTATGTACTAGTAGAAAAAACTCATGCTCCAAACTTAATTAACATGGCAGTCCATGTTCATGATTCAAGTTTCAAGTTTTTTTAGACCGTTAAATTTATAAAACCAGTGACTCAAATTTGAGAAGGAAAGATGATGAAGACAAATTGAATAAAAAGGATCCAAATAAGCCAAAAGCTAAATGGCTAAGACAAGTCCAGGCAGTGACCGGCGATATAGGTCACGAGGCTGGCTCTGCCACAATGTGAAGCTATCTTGTTTATCTTCCCAGGTTCTTGGGCTTGGAGGCCTCAAATCCTTCACCACAAGCCATGTATTGAAATACTCTCTGAACTGAGTGATGAGGCCATTTTTCAGTGTCCAAACGTGGACCCAATAGGCCTGCCCCTCCCACCCTTCGGTGATCACGGAGTCACCGATGGTTGTCACGCTGCGAGGCTCGAACTTGAAACCTTTGTTAAGGGCTGTTTCACCTGTGAGAACCCTCATCATGTGTTGGCACTGAGGCGGACCGTGGAACCACCACTCAAGGTCGCTTGCTAGCAATTTGGCCACCGTGTCCATTGTTAATCCTTCTTGTCCCAAAAGGGCCTTGTAGAGCATTTCAACTGTTGCCTTGTTTTGGATTTCAACCTTTGCATTGATTTCCATGTTGCCTGCTGCAAACTTTATGAGTTATTCAGCTAGGCTTGTGGTTGTAGGAAATAAATAGTGACTGGAACTTGCACTGCTTGTCCAATGGAATGGAGGGCTTGGTGCTATCACATTTTATAGGCCTGGATATTGGGATGATTGGTGCAATAATTATTGGTTCAGGAAAGCATAGACGGTTCAGATTGATTGATTTGTGAGGTTGGAAATTATTGGAAGGTGGGGATAGTCTCCTAGAAGTTGTGATAAATACTTGACGTTTGAAACGATGCCCATACCATAGGCTTAATTTGTCGGTCCACTATTTATCATTTTTGATAGAAGTGTGTTTTATTGGTGCACAAAACTTTATTTGTGTATCACTATATATGATTTATAATTATGTGGAACAATATTTCTAACTTGAAATATGGCGAGAAAATAACTGCTTGAAAGTTAGCTGTCAATTAGCTATCAATTTACATTCTCATAGCTCGCTTATAAAATAAAAAACATTCTGATAGCTCGTTCGCAGTGAACCGGCAAGCAATATTTAGTTATTTATAGATAGCGTAGCCACGCTTGAAAGTCCCGTACCAAATTGCACATGTCTGTTATACTTTTCCGTCCCCTATTATAAGTCATTTTTACTTAATTCTCTAAGATTAAGAAAATTAGTTAAAAGTAATAAATTTATACTCCCTCCGTTCCCTATTATAAGTCACATTTTTTGAAAAAAATTTGTTACAAAATATAAGTCACTTTCTAATATCTAGGAAGCATTAAATAATTTTTTCCATGTTCACCCTCATATTTAATATGAAAGAGATGATAAACTTTAGAAGTATTAACTTGGAGAGAGAAAATCATATGAAAGTAAATAAGGGTAATCTAGGAAAGTAAATCATTTTTTTTACAAATTTATTACTAGTAACTACTTTTCTTATTCTAAGAGAATTAGTTATTTGTGACTTATATATAGGAACGGAGGGAGTAATTTTTTAAAAAAACTTTTCAAAATCACCTTCATATGAAATTCTCTCTCTGTATTAACATTCCACTATCTTTAAACTATAAGGGGTCTTGGAAATCAAGCAAAATTTTGGGAAACATGAAAGTTCTTTGAATATGGAGTATTAAATATGAGGGTAAACATGAAAAATATAATTAATGCTTTATATATAATGTAAAGTGACTTATATATGAGACAATAAAAACTAAAAAAATGTGACTTATAATAGGGAACAGATGAGTTTTTTTTTTTTGATAGGCAAGGGAACAGAGGAGTAATAATTACGCAATTTGTTTTTATTTTCAATGAAAAAAATTAGAGTGAGGGATGGTGTTCAAGGTAGAAAAATTTTAAAGACTAAAAAAATAAAATACTCACAGAAAATTATATTTACCTCACTCTAAGAGAAAGTTGACTCGAACCTGCAAGTTCTCATATATAAGAGGTGTTTCAATTTTATCTATTATATATGTTGGCTTATAAAAAAAATCTATTATATATTTTATCTCTCATCATTTATTATTTTCATAAGAGAATCATTTAAAAAACATCATTAATACTTTTTTGAAATTTTAAGTAGATCTCTAAGTAGAGAATTAATAACCAACGAAAAAATAGTACTACCTTTAGTCCTATTTATAAAAATAAAAAATATAGTTCACATAATTTAAGAAATGTAGTTAAATTAGATAAAATGCATATATTAAATTTGTCTTAAATCAATATAAACTTCCAAAATTACCCTTAGTTCTAGTGTTGGAGAGTGGGAAGGAGAAAGAATAGTTAATGAGACACATTTTACTATAGTTAGAATTAATAAGGGCATTATAAAAAAGATTACAATTTTTCTTCTCTTTACTTCTTATAAATAGGACCGGAGGTATTACTATCTAAGAAGATGCTAAAATGGTGAAAACTAGTTAAATAATAATTTAAAATTTTAAAATATATAAATCTTAAGTTATTAATAAATTTAGTGTACTTTTCAATAAATTTTTGGCTTAATTGCACTTTTGGTCCCCCAACTATTGCCTTCCTGCGAAAATCGTCCCCAAACTTCAAAATTAGCAAAAAACGTCCTCCAACCATACATGTCATTGCACTTTTAGTCTGTCGTTTGCCTTCCGTGAGAAAACTAACGTGAGAAGCTGATGTGGCTCTCTCACGCGTGTCTTACATGACTTTCTTCAGAGAGTTTGATGAGTGGACAAGTCACATGTTTCTCACGTGACTCTAAAATGGGGTAATCAGGTCTAATTAGGGTTTGCAATTTCATAACTGTTGGAGCCTTTTAGAGTCACGTGAGAAATATGTAACTTGTCCAGTCATCAAGCTCTCTGAAGAAAGTCACGTGAGACACACGTGAGGGAGTCACATCAACTTCTCACGTTAGTTTTCTCAAGGAAGGCAAACGGCAGACCAAAAGTGCAACGACATGTATAGTTGGAGGACGTTTTTTGCTAATTTAGAAGTTTGGGGACGATTTTCACAGGAAGGCAATAGTTGGGGGACCAAAAGTGCAATTAAGCCTAAATTTTTATAAAATTAGGAGTCGGATCTATATGATTAGTGATCAATCAAAGAGTATACTGAAAAAATGCGTTAGAAAGTTTTTCACTTAAAAGCACTTTTAGTTCATCACGAATTTCTACTGTGCAAATGGAGTCCTTAAAGTTTAAGAATGGCACTTGTAGTCCCCGATGTTACCCCTCCGTCTACATTCTTGGTCATTTCGTCAATTTCTACCGTTTTTGTTTGATGTAACACATTTTAAATGACGCAGACGTTATTAGAAGAGAGACGAAGCCGACTTAAAAACACTTTTTGTCCCCCACGAATTCCTATTATGAAAACAGTCTTTAAACTTGAAAAACACTAGGAAACTTCATCATCTTGATCTCTTTCTTCAAGCTCTCTAATTGATGGGTTCAGGAGATAAATCATCAATCCAAAATCATCATCAAGAAAATAAAATCCATGTATCCTCGTGCCTAAATACCAAAATAAAGTTAGAAAAAAGAAGAGGATGGGAGCAACAACAACACAATAATTCAAAAGAAGAAGAGAGAGGGAAGAGAAGGACAAGGAAAGAGGGATGGTTCGATCTCAATTATGAAAATTGAAACCCTAACCCCGAATCATGAGTCCAAAATTCAAATTGTGATACTCAAGTCTTCAATAATGATTTTGGCTATGTGAAGGAGGGATAGGGTAATGATTTGGGTTGTTTTGATTTTTTGAGTTTGAGTATGAACATTTGTTGCATTTCTAGAATTTTTTATGTAGATGAACGAAGGAAGATGAAGAACTTGATGAAGATGAAGAACAATTCTGGATTTTTTTTTAATTAACTTTTTGACTTAATTGCATTTTTTATCCCAATCCGTTAGTTTTTCGACGGAAAACAGAAGGAGGACCAGGAATGTTGACGGAGAGTAACGTCGAGGTCTAAGAGTTATATTTCTAAAGTTTAAGAACTCTGTTTGCAAAGGTTCCTCTCAATATGATTTTCTCAAAGTTTGAGCATCTCTTCCTTTTTTCTTATGTGGAGAATGAGCCCTTTAAGGGCCCAGGTGTTTGTGTTAGTAGGAAAAGAGGTTGATTAAGAAAGTCATTTAGAGTGGCAGGGAAAATAGGGTTTTAGGTTGTTGTTTCTGATGACTTGGTGGCATTGGATGTGTTAGGCACTGCGTCTACCAGGGTGGACCCTTTGGCCAATATTCATGCTTCCCAATCCCAAGATTATGTTCATGCGTCAGCTTTGTATGATGTGGATGGTTGGTAAAGAGTTTGGGTTTATTTTAGGATGGAACTAACAAGGAGCCATTGAGGGTTTGTGAATCATCTGAAATGTACCAATACTAATAAGTATGGGGTCCTTGCGGTGTCAGTTTTTTGTGGTTTGGGCTTTTTTTTTAATTGTTCGTTTGTCGTTGCTTTTCCTTCGATAGGAATGGGTATATGCGTTTTTGGTTTGCCTCTTTTAATTTATTTTGGTATGGTTTGGGTCGTGCATGTTTTACTGTACAAATTACACATATATATATATATGAGAGGGTTGGCCTCATACCTATTATTTTCATGAAATAAAGTTGTGCTTTAAAAAAGGTAAATAGGATAAAATTTCCATGTAAATAAAGTGATACGGTTGTGTATTGTCAGTGTATAATATTTTTATACATTCTTCAAATAACTAAATGTCATGTATTTAAAAGTATTTTTTTTTTTAATTAAATTTAAATGATTTAGCTACTCATCACTGGATGTTTGTGTAAAAAATGTTTACTTACCATTAAATCATGTTTACTTAAAAATGTCATGTGGTTTTTTGAAAAACTCACATGACTTCATGTTTTAATCTTAACCATTAATGGTTAGATCTAACGGTCGTGATTTATTCTCATTTTCTCGCATAAGATTACCTTTCTCATATGATACATCTCATATGCAAAACTGCAAAGTTTTAATTAAAAAGGAATGTTTTTATTATTGTGTTAAACAATTATATTTTCTATGTAGCTTTTTGTTTGGTACAGTATATTTTCTATGTAGCTAATACTTTCTCTCTTAAGAACTTTTGTATCATTATCATGCGCGATGTTGCTAATTAAGTTTGATAAATTCCACTTTTGGGCCTCTAGCCGTCCTTGTATAAAACAAAAAAAAAATCACTTTTTATCTATTGTCATTATTCTAAATGATATATGAAAAGCAAGAAAAGAAGTAATAAGTTGGCATGCAATAATGAGATGTGAACTTGTAAACATATATGCATTATTGTAGAGCCAAAACCAAATTTGAGGATGGTTCAGTAGAATGACTAATGAACCCTTGGCCTTCTTTGGCCTGTCATGTTGAGGGATTCGTCATTTTCTTTGAATTTTCTTTCACAGTCTGAAAGTGCTATGAACTTGAAATATTGAATTGATGTTTTTGGAATGTAGCCCGAGATCCCCCTTTTTTGTCCAGCATCCACAATCAACTTGCTCCCAAAAGCTTCTAGAGTTGTGTTCCTTAGCGACAAATAAATTGCCTCTTTTTTTCCAAAGTTACTTATTATAATTAGGGACACAAACGGAGATTTTCATTAAATTAATATGGTAACTTGGCTATCATATACTACTATAAACCATTTCTTATTAACCGGTTACTTCTTTGAAGTAAAAAAAAATTATTCACACACACATAAATGATGTTTTTTTCTAATAGTATCTGTAAGAACAATAAATGAGGAAAAATAAAACACATTCTAGAGGGTGAAATAGAAAAATAACTAATATTTTTTTTAAAATAAACAAAATAAATTACACTCCTTATTATGTGCGTTTCTTCTCTCTCCGGATGATTAAATAGGAATCGGGGTAGCACATAGTACTAGAATTGAACCCATGTCATGTGCACAATCGGTATATGAAAGACACAAATTTATAATGAAAAGATAAATTGAACATCTACATCATAAAAATTATCAAGTTTAATTAAATCATAGTAAACACATCCTTATATATTACATTCATTGATGTTGAACATGTATTTCAATTCCTTCATCATCAATGGTAAGAATTTACAACCTCTGTTTGCTTGTAACTATTGAAAGTGCAACATACAGTTAGGTTTCCTATAAATCCGAATCGCCCAAAGTCTAATG
Organism: Lotus japonicus; assembly: GCF_012489685.1. Taxonomy (NCBI): domain Eukaryota; kingdom Viridiplantae; phylum Streptophyta; class Magnoliopsida; order Fabales; family Fabaceae; genus Lotus; species Lotus japonicus. The sequence continues at coordinate 94,920,841 of NC_080041.1, read as the reverse complement.
ATCCGGGTTATCAGCTTCACAGTCTTCCCAAGAATGATGTTTTTATATTTTCATAAAGATAAGCCATAAGGCTAGAGTTTGGAATACAACGATACAAATAATAATAGAAAAAAAAAACACGAAGAGCGGATAGGAACTTGGATGTACAACCTAAGCGATGTATTTATAATCAAAATCGAAGACTTTTTCAAAATTTCAAAATCAAAACCGAAGACTTTTTCTAAAATTTTGAAATATTGTAAGACAAGAAATTAAGTAGTTGTTTACAAAAATTATAAGCAAAAAAATAATATTGACATTAATCTCATACTGTTCAATTTTGAATAACTGATTTATCACGATCGTTCTCAAACAATTTCAATATTGTTCACAAACAAGAAAACTACTAATATTAGTTGTAGTTTGTGACAACGAAACCAAAAACTTGATAATGCTCCTAGTGCAGTGGTAAAAATATCAAGCCCACGACGTCTGCCTAACTACTAGCTCATAGACCTTATTAATTAACTTTTAATTTAAATATGTTTGAGGTCCCTGACTTTGTGAGAAGAATTAAATTGGGTCCCTAAAAAATCTTTAAAATGTTACCGTTGAGATTTTTTTAATCAAACATGTCATCATCTTTGACTAGTGAATTGTTCAGTGGCGAGCATAGTCAGCTGAGGGTGGTCACTTGGACTTTCTTACATAAGTTTTAATCCTTGTAAATATTTTAAATCATATTTCAGCCTTTCCTCTTCCACCTTCATTCACTTTCTTACATAAGGCATGTGTCCTAGGAAAAATAAGAGAAATAACCCGACCCAACAAAACACCCATAGTGAAATGAAACCAAACAACCCTATGAAGAAACCAACCACACCAAAGACACAGCTAGAGAACACAATAATTACCAAATAACACTGTCTCACCACACAAAATAACCACAAGCCAACAACTTAAAAAAGAAGGAAGGATCAGAAAGCAAAAATCCCCTACAGGAAGGAACAAGATCAATGACAAACAAAGAAGAAGACTACAACCCCATCTAAAACAATCATATGTGAAACTCATATACTTCCCTATCAGAAGGTCACTCCTCGTCCTAGTCATGACACCATACGACTCAGAAAACTCCGTCGATAACACCATCAATTGATTCCCTCCATTTGTTTCTAACATACCTGAGTCCTCAACTTATGGAGAATTAGTGACAACACATTCAACATATTCTTCCTAAAACCATTCATAACTCTCATCTCACACTTTTTAGGTGTTCCCCTGGGCCTAAGAAGAATAGTCTGACTCGCACCATGGCCAACACATTCTTCGAGATAATTAATATTGTCATTATTAGTTAAAATTAATAATAAATAATTAATATAAAATTAATCATAGTAAAGTTTATCATAAATAATTAATATTGGAATTAATATGAAGTTTGAGACAATTTTACTTATTTATTAACTAACTTTAATAACTAAAATATTTTTATATATAAAAAAATTGTTCCTAGTTTTATTTTTTTTATTTTTTTTGAAATTTATTTCACAATATGTGATTAATAGTTTATATTTTACTTCTTTTAGGAGAAGTTAAGATATTTTTTAATTAATAAATTAATAGTAATAATTGTGTCAGTAATGCAAAGGTCAAACCACTTTTATATTTTATATTTATTACTTTTTTATACATGGGAATTTGATATATTTTACAAATAATAGTAAATATAATTGGTAATATAAAATATTATAAATATTTTTTAATAAGCATATTATTAATGACTAATTAATGTAATGGTGAACGTAATTTCACCTTTATATACAGAGATTACAACTTCTAGTAAGACCGTGAAAATTGAATAGGTGAGTTTATTAGTATCTCAGAAACATGTTGAAGGTGTTAGTGGTACTTTCTCTACTGGCCATCATTGCAACACACATGTTGTCGGTACCTGTGCAGGGTCAACAAGGTGAAATTGACCGCGCTCCTTGGAAGAAAACTGTGCGTGTTGAAAACGATTTGGTTGGTAGTAATTTTACACAGCTCTTAGTCCATTGTCGTTCAAGGGATGATGATCTTGGGGTACATTATCTTACGGTTGGACAATTCGTAGAGTGGACCTTTAATGATAATTTTTGGGGAAGGACTCTATTTTGGTGCAACCTTGCATGGAATGATGTGCAAAAGAGTATTGAAGTTTATAAGTCCAAAGATGATTATATTTACTGCGGAGCGCAATGTTGGAGAAGTATTAGGCCAGATGGAGCCTATTTTTATGAAGGACTACTTAAAAGCCATTGGAAGAAGAGATATTCATGGTGAAACTCTAAGCCATTATTAGTTTGCTTGTTGAAGGGGAAATAAAAACAAAAACTAATAAGCATTTATATCCTTGTTATACAAATGTAGTACTTTATCTATTTTACAAATAAAATGAAAATTTTCCTTTATTTATTCACATTTATTTCTCCTTCCTTCATGTCCGACGACATCCATCTTTCCTGGCGGCGTGGCTTCGACCTTGGCTATGTTCGAACGCTCTACGCTACTTCGGCGTCTTTCTTTCCTGAGCCTTGGTTCTCTTGATTTGAGGACCTCTACGCTACCTCTTCTAGGTTTACGCGAGTTTTGCTTCTTATACGATGAAGTTCCTCTTTTCTCGGTGGCGAGGCTTCGATCTATCTTTCCACAGCCGAATAATTGTGTTTCTGTCCATCAATATTCTCCCTGTATCCTTCATCATTTTTTGTCGTGTCTCAATGTTAGGTTCCACGACGACAAGTCGTAGTTCTCCTCGTTCAGCCGCATCGGGTGGCCATGGGTATCCTCTAGACGGGATGAGGCGGATGAAAGGGATCTGGTGGATGAATCTGATGGTTAAGTTCAGGGCCTGGGTTTTTGATTCTCCAAGGGTGCGTTGGGTGTTACGAAGATGACTAACAGGTTTCCCTGGGTCTCTACTCTCTTCGCTGATGGTATAACAGAGGCGATAGGCTACCACTAGGTATGAAGGTTGTTTGCTTAATTTGGGAGGCTTTTGAATGTCGTCATCCAACTTAATCGCAAACTTGGGAGGCATTTCTGTTTTTGTTTTCTTCGTTTTATTTCAAGTGATCATGCTTCTACTACAGTCAAGGATCTTGATGGTCTCTTCGTCGATGGTATAGTAGAGGAGGTAGGCTACCACCAGCGTGCAGGTTGTTATGCTTAGTTTGGGAATCTTTTGAAAGTTTTCATCCAACATAATCACAAAATCGGGAGGCTTTTCCATTTTTGTTTTCTTTGTTTTATTTCAGGTGATCATGCTTCTCCTACAATCAAGGATCTTGATGGTGTGAGATTGGGAGGGGCAACTTTATCGGTGTCAAAAGTCAGATTTCATAAGGATGAAGAAAATTTGAAAACGGCCGGAGTGTCCATGGCCAGTACTACAAAATTTGTATAGCGTTGTCATACATGTCACATCAAGCAATTGCTACCAGCTCCAAAATTTCACTCAAAGAGTAAAGATCCACTGCACAAAGCTTCTACCTACTTTGCGAATCACCTTTGTGAAAATATCTCTAACCAAGTACATCATGTGGGAAAGAGCATTAAATGCACAATTGAGAGTCGTGTGGTTCTTAGACGGTCAAATAATGGCAGAGTACAGACGCTTAAACATTACTTAACCTAGAAGTAGCAATATAAAAAGGAGATTTGAAGATCTTAAGAAACTAGTGAACTTAATCAGATTTTGAAAGAACCCATCAAGTGTGAAAAAGCCCCAAAGTAAAAAACAATCTCATCTTCTCCAACAGAGATCTTACGTGTTCAACCATGTTTCTCTTGTTAAGCTCTTAGTATTCTTTTAATGTCAAATATTTGTATCACAAGTTGCTAGATCTTACACTTTCTACACCACTCTTTCTGAAGAGAATCCAAGTAGAAAAAATCTATTTATCTTATTTAGGTTTAGGAAAAGTCCTAAAAATTAAATGACATTTTTAGGAGGATTTATGGAGAATACTTGTTAAGGAGAAGTCCTATAGAATACTTGTGAAGGAAAAGTCTTTGATACTTGGTTAAGTAGTGGAAAATTGGTGAATACCAAGGCCTGGACATATCCCATTGACACAGGGAGAACTAGGATAAATCTCATGAGTTATTTATTTGCTTTAGTTTTTATATGCTTATATCTTATCTGCTGCACAAATACGCTTTTGAAAAAGTTTTTCAAAAACCTATTATTTGTTTATTAAAAAAGATTGTTTTAAAAAGACATAACTCAACCCCTTTTATTGTGTCTTTGCATTATTTCTTACAAAAGTGATTTATTAGTAATCAAAAGAAGAGTACAACCCCTCAAAGAGGAGACAAGACTAAAGAAACCGCAACACTCCGCAAAAGAAAAATAACACCTCGTCGGAAAAAAAAAAGCAAACAAAACCGAGAGACAAAATCAAAGCACCAACAAAGCCCCAAATACCAACACAGACAAGAACTGCTCAAGGCCCTATGTGCCAACAAGCCAACTTTCTCTAAGATCCTCCATCAGACCACAAATGGTCTCTTCATCTCTGCCAGGGTAGACCAGATCCACAAATTTTCCTAAAAATCAAACTTTCTAAGCACGCGCGTGTAAAATAAGGGCTAGAAGAAGAGGAAGAACTAGCTAGCCGGCAACAGGATGCACAAATTTTCCTCACACTTTGATTTCTTTGGTCGACCCCTAGGCCTACGAGGAACCCTCTCGGAGTCACACTTCACCTCTTGTTTTTTTATTTGGCCGAACACAGGGCCTGGGCCTTGGTGGAGAAAGCTCTAGAGCAGGATCCCCAAAACATACATCCTCATTCATCCCAGGTAAAGATCATTGAGATATTTTCAAGAAAAAAGATCATTGAGATAGAGCAAAAACCTGCTCCCTATCTCTTGATCAATCAGGTCCTAAAGCATAGAGCTATAACATTCAGCAAACATCAGACCTCCAAACGCCAAATCCCCTTGAGGTCAAGATGAAACAACAACACCTGCCAAGCATGGTGGAGTGAGAAGGCAGCAACAGCATGGTGTGGAGTGAGATCTTTGGAAATTTTGATGGCAATAGACAGGAGATCGAAGAAGATCGATGCACTTGACATTATTATAAGGCATGTTAATCTGTATTCATTTTGGTCTAAAGGTTAAAATTGTTCCATCTCATGCGCATTCTTAGGAATTTCTCACTTAATTAACATGTACATTTTATGCGTGTGTTATCGTCAACGATAAAGAATATAATTAAAAAAAAAATTATGCGATGCCTATGTTTCAAACATTATACATTTTTGTAATCATTAATTAAAAGCAAACTAAGGGTGCATGAATTCAAACTGCATCTTATAGGACCCATCGATCGATATCGATCTCATGATTGAGGAGAACACTTTGGCTTGGTACTTTCTTCTATATATAAAATGACAAACAATTAAAAAAAAACAATTCTGATTCTAAATAGATACATCCAACCCCACAATATTAATTACAAGTAAGTCAAGTTACAGTTGGAGCCTCAGCCAACTATGCATGGAAGCCACTCGTGTACTACACATATATTGAGCTTGGACATTCCCCTAATCATTGATCAGCATAGACATGACCCACTATACAATACAATAAAGTTCAATTGACAGAACAACGATGCTTGCAAGAGGTAGTGGTTATGAATTGAGAACCAGTACACTTTCGGAGACTACATTAATTTTATTTGGGATCGAACTAGATATATATCCCTTTGCATCTGTCATACATTAATTGCAGGGCCATGGCAACTGGCTCCTAGCTCCATTAATGTTAAGTCACTGTTTGAGATGACATTTGTTAGGAGAAGGATCGCTTTCAATCCACAAATAATTCTTGACGGTACAAAAGAATGATGCATGCCATCCTGCTCAATACATACCAAGTTCTTGTTACATGCCTAATTCAAATACTATAACACTCTGTTTGTTTCTAGGGAATTTGGCAGGAAGGAAGTTGGAGGGAGGGAAGTTGAGTGGAAAACAGTGTTTTCCATCCGTTTGGATCACACATGAAAGGAAGTGGAAGGGAGAAAAGACACGTGGGGCCCACTAAAAAGTTTTCCGCTCAAAGTTGCGATGAAAACTGACACAAGCTCTATTTCCATCTTTTATCCTACCAGTTTTTTTTCCCATGGTTATTAATCCTCATAACGTCAACTTTATTTAACCAATGCATTTCATGAACTCCTTTTGTCACAATTACTCACGTATTGATTTTTGCACTATTAAATAATAATTTATTATTTTAGGTTTTTATTTTTCACAACTGTAATAGTAAATTAAAGATAAAAAACATATTATGCTAATATAATTTCGAAGATAAATATTAATTATAATATTATTGAAATTTAAATTGATAATTTAAAAATATTTAAAACACTTTAAATCTAAATATATAGTTAAAAATGAAAGTATTTTTAAATACTGTAACTTTAAATAATATATATAGTATAAGTTTATAATATTTAAAAAATTTATTAATTTAATATGCATTTAAAAGTCGGATGTGTTTTTTAAAGAAAAATTATATAAAGAAGGGTAATAGAGTAATTATGTAAACCTCACTCTCACTTTTCCTTTCATATTCCATTCTTTTTTCTTTTAATCCAAACAACTCAAAAATCATCTCATTTTCCTCTTATATTTCTTCCACCCATATTTCTTCCTCTTGTTTTCAGCTCTGCATCCAAACATAGCATAAGTGTATATATATATATATATATATATATATATATATATATATATATATGCTTAGAATTACATTAAATTTGACTACTTACTCCTAAATGTAAAACGACTCTAGCTAAAATCATTTTCCTTTTTAATATGTGATCATTTGACCAGTTTAATATAAAACATTTTAAATTATACTAACTCCAACGTTTTGTCAAAAAATAATGAAACTTTTCCCGCTGTAAAAAAATAAAAATAATGAAACTTATCTTCATTCTGGCATACAATATGTACTCAATCTCGCCCCTTTTAAATTTTACGACCAAATATCAGAAATATGTATTAAAATCCTCTGATAATGAATAATATGTACAAAATTAGCAATGGCCAAAATAGATGAGTTTAAATTAGTGATGACTTTTGAGACGGAAATCGTCCCTTTTTCCCTCTTTCAAGACATTCTCAACCATCATCCAAGAAGCATCCCACAGTGTAATGATATCCCTGGCAGTTCCTTCGGCTGGCACAAACTCACAGAAAAAGTTTAAAGAATTGGCAAAATTCACAATATCCTTTTCTCCGGCAGCGCCCAATTTAGATTCATGTAGAAGCACTAGCATCGCGCGGGTTCACTTTTTTATAGCCGGCCTCCTTGACCGCTCTCCGCTTCTCAGCACCTCATAACCCTCTGATGTTCCACGATACCATCCTCCCACCCTGCATCGTGAATCAAGAGAAAGAAGAAGGGCAGATTTGGTTGAGTTCCTCCACCAACCCCACCTCAACTTGGTTGTCTGAACTTTGAACCTTCGAATTGTAGCCCCAAAAATTTACCTAGCGCCCAAGCTTTCCTAGCCCTGGTGGGATAACCTTCAGGTCGCAAGCTAGGGGAAGGGGACACAAAGGTTTCGATGCCAGTAGCAGACCCGTGTGAGGGAACAACGACCTGAATCTACAGTGTTGAGTTACTGGGACACGATGGGAAGAAGAAGTTGATTTTCGCGGCCTCTGTTTGTTTTTTTTTTTTGGTCAAAGGTTTCATATTGCAAAAAAGAGAAAGGCCCAAAGGCCAAAGCCCGCTATTGGGGAGGATACAAGGCAAACTATAACAGCCCAAACAAGCTGGGGAGAAAAAGAAATAATGCCAGTACAAGACATCAGTTCTTTTCAAATACAACACAACCGAAAATGATAGTCACAAGTGGCCAACTTTGCATAAAAAAGACCAAGCTTTTAAGATTCCCACGTGGTGGGGTTCTCCCAGTCAATTGTTCCACCTACCGTGAATAAAGAAAGGTTGAGAATTCCACTAAAATAACATTAGCTCCAAAGCCAATACTATTGCTCATCAGCACATATGTCCAGAAGCTTCAGTCATTTCAAAACTTTGCTTCTCAATCTCATCTCTCTCACAGAACAGCTACACAGGAGGATCCATACTCCTCCTACCACCTAAACAAGAAAACCATGAATGAAAGAGTCTCTGAGTTGTCTTGAACGTTGGAGCTGCTGGGCAAAATTGTTGTTATTGTTGTTATGTCATCAGAATTATTAATTGACCTCTCACCTAAGTCAATAAGGGCCTGGCCCATACGGTTAAGTGGCCCAACTTGACCAACCAAAGGAAAAAAGGCCTCAAATGCTTGATAAAAACCAGCACTCGAGCGGCTTGAGGGAGGAACCACACTAGACAAAATAATAGCCTTAGGCCCAGTTTGGAAGAGCTTATTTGAGCTTATCTGACAGCATAAGCTCTTATGTCAGTGTTTGGGAGAGCTTATGCAAACAGCTTATGGCAGGCCATAAGCTATTTCCAGCTTATTCTCATAAGCTACTCAGAATAGCTTATGAAAAGCAGCTTATGCTTCTATACAGCTTATTTTTAATTTATTTCAATAAATTTTTAAAAATAACTTATGAATAAGCGCTTATGTCATAAACGCTTATGACCATAAGCGCTTAATTAAGCTGTTTTTCCAAACGGGGCCTTAGTCATTGACTTCCATAGATTAATGTTCAGGTCATTCTCACGTGGCTGCCACAACCCTCTAGAAACGTGCACATTACTAACATCAAACCAAACCTTTATCAAAGTCTCTTTGTCCAAAGTCCAAACAAAAACTAACAGAGAAACTGTCCCTTGGTCTATCTTCCAACACCACAACGTCTGACAAGGTTTTGAATAGAGTACTAGAATTGGACACACTGTGCCTTTGACTTGAAAAGAAGGTGGGCTTATCTTGCTCAAAAACCGCAACCGCCGGCGTGCGTGGCTATGGCAGGGCAGAGCCACTGTGAACCCCCAATGTGCGTTCTTCATCGGAGAACAAATTTCCACCACACACATCACGCGACCGCTCTGGTGAAGACTCTTCCTCAGATTCCCATGATTTGGCCACTACGGTTGAGCCAGTGGCGAAAACCGCATCAGGCTCTTCATTCACGTACAGGGTATGTGGGGGAGAAATACCAAGTTCAGGAAGTTGGTCACCAGGAAATAGAAAGTCCTTACATGGTTTGGCTTCCACCTCTAAAGTCACCAATTCACCCTCAATAGTGGTAATCACATATCACCCTTGGGCATCCGACACGGAAGATGCAATCAAAATCCTTGCTAAATCATACTGATTCCTCTCCTTGGTATCCTGGTCCAAACGCACAAACTCTCCAAACAAACCAGCTAGAGACATGAAAAAGCTTTCATCCCAGGCTCCCATGGGAGTATTTCATACAGTTAGCCAAACATGATGTTTACATGGTGAAGATGTGATTTTTACTGGTCGAGTGGATGCAAACATGTAACTTGGTGATGCATGTTCATTGTTGAGAAAACCTGCCAGTTCTGCTTTACTCTGAAATTCCAGCGCCACTTCATATGGTCCCAAGGTGATTTCTTTGATCGTGCTTGGTCCTCTAGCCTTCAAGAAATCACTAATATCCTTAGTGCTAAAATAATCGTTGAGGTATGTAATAGTCGTTCTCTCTACTCGATCACTAATCTCATCAGTGATAGACACATTCAATTCAGGGCACCTTGCAACTTCCACCTTCTTCTTTGTTGACCACACGAGCTTGCTTAATTTATTCACCTGAAAGTTACTTTCATTCCACATGAAACAAACAAAAATCTATATGAAAATTACCAAAATGCACATCAAATTTACCTCAATGTTACTTTTTTATAAGCAAATGTTAATTATTAGCAATGTTAATAAATTAGTCTCTCCACAGGGTTCGAACCCTGGACCCTTCACCCTTCATCTCACCTTTCTTATGTCCCCTATCTCTTACCACTTGAGTTAACCCTCGGGGACAAATTTATCTTAGAAAATTTGCCTAGTTTAAAATTCTCATGTATTTTCAATTTTTTCTCTTTTCTCTTTTTTTCACTCCCTTTTATTTCTTTGATTATTTTTATATGTCTATTAATTAACATAAATAAGGATGAAAAGACATATACATAAAATAATTTCCTTTCAACAAAACAAACACATTTATCATGAAAAAAAACTTACAAACTAATATTTTCTAAAATTAATTTTATCCTTTATTAATTTGTAAATTATCTTTGACTATTGCTAAAATTACCACACACACCCTTATTTATAACAATCACTCTTATGTGCAGTGGTAGTGAAAATGTAACACATTTTAAAGAGTTGTACACATTGAGAGATGATAATGATAGGTAAGGGTGATATTAATATAAATGTCCATTATCTTTTAATACATATAACAACAACAACACATATTTTAAAAATTTACGCAATAAAAAAAATGAATATCCTGTGCATCGCACAGGTAAAAAACACTAGTTGAAAATATAAAAGATAATAAATAACTAATCAACGTTTTTATTAATGTCAAGATTAAAGTAATTTTACTTATAATATATATTACGTAACTTTAATACTGATTATATTTGTAAAAAATAAATAAAAAATTACTTAGTTTTTTTTTGAATTTTTTTCTCGATATAAAATTAAAATTTTTTTTAGAGCAAAAGAAAGTTATTCAAGGACCACACCACTTCTGTTTTTGCGGCTAGCAGCTGCTTGCATGCAAGGGAGGTTGTTGGGGATCCGGTTCCCGCTATATAAGATGTTGGTTCTTTGAGTTGTGATGGGCAAGGCACTTTTCATCCTTCGCATTCTTGTTTTGAGGTTGACACGTGCTCTGGAAGGGGTTCCATTCCTATTAGGGGCAATCAAGATTGTTTGGAAGTTTATTCAGATTTTGGGTGGGAGGAGGATGCCCTTGAGGTGGTTGCTGCTGCATTTGGTGATGATTGTGCTCTTGATTTTTTTTCTCCTAGGCCCCGTCCTCGTGGTCGACCTAAGAAATCTAAAGTGGCGAGGGTGGCGAGTCCTCAGCAGCCTAGGGGTCGGCCTCGTAAATCTGAGAGTGTGACTATCGCAAATGTGCCGGCCCCGCCCAGTCCTCCTTCTCCTTCGGGTCCTTATTTCACGTGAGCAAAGAAGGCTTGGTGTCTTGCTCAGTTTGCAGGCATGTCTTTCTCTGGTAGTGATGATGATGTCATTCGAGGGTTGGTCGAAGATATTAAAGAAATTTTTTTAGGAATTAGGGTGGTTGTGCTCTTATCTTTTGGGTTGTTGTGTTTGTTCCTTGGGTGGCTTGGTGGTTTTTTCCTTCTTTGTAGTTTGTTTTCCTTTTTTGATTATAAAATTAATTGTTAACAGTCAAATAATTCAAATTTTTAGTAATTGAATTTTTTATATGAGAAATTTAGATATTTTATAAGTTTTTAAATATAATTAGTAGTATAATAATTTATTAGTAACATATTAATAGAGTAATTAATGAAATTGATGTATTTTGTAATTAATAGTTAAAATAATTAAATATATAAGTTATTTATAAATAAAAATTATTTATATTTTGGAAACAAAATACTGTAGTTAATATGAAGGTCATGAAAGTTTATATATTGACTAACTTTAATACTTATACTTACTAGATTTTTTATATAAAAATATGAAAAGAAACAATTTTTAGTTTTGTTTTTTTTAACTTATTTATCAAAATGTTACAAATAGTGAATATTTAACAATTTGATAATATTTGAATTTTCTATTTGAGAAATTAAGATATTTGAAATTATTAGTTAATAAAATTAATAATATAAAAACTATTAATGACTAATTAATCATGTCAATAATGCAAAGGTCAAACAAATTTTATACTTTATATTTTATACTTTTATATAAATTAGAAATCCATATATTTTTATAATCAATAGGTTTTCTAATTATTAATATAAAATATTTTTAATAACTACTTAATATTTTCCTTGATGTAAAGGTCAATGAGATTTTACTTATATATAGGTAGACAAATAGCGAATTTCTATTGGGTCGGAAAAATTATAAGAGGTGAGTTTATTAGTATCTCAGAAAAATGTCGAAGGTTACAGTATTTTGTGTGTTGGTGATCATTGCATCATACATGTTGACAATACCTGTGCAGGGTCAACAAGGTGAAGATGGTCACTCGCTTTGGCAGTATAACCTTGTACGTGTTGAAAATGATTTGGATACCACGCTCTATGTTCATTGTAAGTCAAAGGATGATGATCTTGGCGAACATTATCTTAAACCAGGACAATACACACAATGGCAATTCAGAGATAACTTTTGGGGAACTACTTTGTTTTGGTGCAACTTTTCATGGAACAATGTGCAAAAGCGTTTTGATGTTTATGACTTCCATGAGGATGAATGTGATTTGCAATGCTATCGAAAAATTAAATTAGATGGAGCCTATTTTTACGGAGGAGCTGATAAACCAATATGGGAGAAAAGGCAATCATGGTGATGTTTTAAGCCATTATTGGTTTGCTAGCCGAAGAAAAATAAAATAAAACTAATAAGCACTATGAGCCATGTTATATGAATAAATGAAATACTTTATCCATTTTACTAAGAAATTGAAATTCCTATATATTTAATCACATTTGTTTTCTATAATTATTACTTTCACAAACTACTTTCTTCTAACTCTATATAATATGTATCTTACTCTCATGTTGATCATGGTGACCGAAGGATTCATTAACACCTAATTTGAAAAATATCAAAATAGCTTATTAGTAGTTCCTTAGCGTCGCGCGATATGGACTTTGACATTCACGACACGTGAGTGACATTTTCTTTTTTGTGGATTTTACTTTGAAAACTTCCTTAAGATTTACATATAAAAGTACTGGCGAATTTACATGGAAATTAGGAATATTATAAAATTAAAATAAATAGCAGGAAAATGAAATAAAAAAAATACAAGGGTTTGAATTGTGTTTAAAATATTTTGCAAACCATATTAATAAACTTGAACTCTTTTATGAAAAGAATTTTTAAAACAAAAATGTTTGTTTGTAGTAGTAGAAAAATATTTCAATTGTAAATAACTAAGAGATAATATTTAATTAGATTAATAAGATAAATTGTCATTAAAAATTAATTATTATTGTCATTAATGCAAGGTTCAAGTAAATATATCAATAACTAATATATTACTTTTTAATATTATTTTTCTTTACATATACTTTCCCAAAATTGTACACATAAAATAACATTTACACATATGACACTCTTCTTATATTGAGCATGCACAACTTAATTGTTGTTATTCTCTCTTAAACTAATATTTGACCAAACATATATTGTCAATATCTACACACTATTGGAGCTGATAAAAGTACATAAATATAAATTATAAATACACAAATGATACAAAAACAAGTTTCAGTTTCCCCTATCAAAATATACAAATCCTGATAGAGAAACTCAATCCAGACATTAGCATAAGGAGATTAGGAGATCACACAGTACACCTGCACTCAAATTAAGGTGGATAGAAAGAAGGGAAAAACTTTCATATAGTACCATAGGTGTGGTTCTTACTGTTCTCCAACCAAAACTTGCCACCTGTTCTATTTTTTTCATAACAAAAATAAATCTAGCAAACAATGATTAATTTGTAGAGCTTTCTGTAACAAAAAAAAAACATTGTCGAGCTTTCACGATCCAAGAGGATGGCAACCACTACTAGGTAAAAGTTTTTTCGCAGCGACAAATGTTGTTAGGATAATTTGAAAGTTGTTGGCAAAAATACATTTTGCAGCAAAAAAAAGTCGTTGCATGTCGTCACGAAAAGTGCCGATGCGAAAAGTTTTACAACGACATTTGAAGTCGCTGCCATTGGTGACGTTTTCACAACGACTATTTTTGCCGTTATTGTTGATGTTTTCACAACCACAATTGTCGTTGTCATTATTGATGTTTTCACAACAACTATTATCGCTGCCATTATACACTACATGTCTCAGCGACTGCATGCCATCGTTGCAATAAGATGTTTTTCTCAACAAATCACATTGTCACCATAAGTATTTTTCTCAACAATTCCTTTTATAAGACACCCTTTAATTATGGTCCAAAAGTGGCTTCTTTATTTGTTAGGGTGTTAATTTTTATTATTGCATTTGACTTTTATGATGCCCTTTAATTTTGTTCCACTAGTGGTCTCTTTATTTGTTAGGGTGTTATTTTTTTTTTATTATTGCATTTAACACCTTGAAGGCCCTTTTCTTTTGAATCTCCGGACGACGGAAGTACCACTCCACTCTTAAAATTGACATCCAAGGCTGCAATTCCAGCAAAACAAATAACTCAGATCTAAAACCATTTTAAATAGAAGATTAAAAGCCATAAACTCTACACTCACCTTGTTGTCTCCAACACTCTAAAACCACCAAACAGTCCTTCACAGTCATAATATGGCCTAACGTTGATGAAGTTTGCCAAGAAAATGCTTTAATTTCTTCATGAGGAACAATTGGAGAAAATTGACAAAGCATGTACTTTGTTGCTACGGCACATCAAAGAGCTAACAAGTGCATAATTGTATATGTCTTCCCCCTCCACCATGAACCCTTTTGGGTGGCTAAGAAGCTTCGTGTCAGATTGGGGCAGAGTCTCTGAACTAACAAAATTAAACAAGAACCAAAAAGTAATGTGTATTCAAAATTGGAAAAGATATAGAGATAGATAATATAATTCACGAAAATTAGAAAAAGTTTCCTCAAAGACACATACAACATAAAAAATTTGTCTCGTGTTTTTAAAAACCATAAGACAAATCTAAAAGACACTTGAAAAATGGAGGAATACACAAGATATTGATACATAACCTGATGGTGTATCTGGATGAGACAAGGATGGAACAGAGAGGTTGAGTGCGGCAGCGGGCAGCAAGACCAAAATAATTGTGAGTCGCAAAGAAATTGGAAATGATTAAAAGAAGAGCAGCATAGCTTTGCTTATGAGTGATCCAGTATTGGAGCGGTTATTGTTAGTGGGGTTAGCAATTTTCGGAAAAGCTTTAAAAAATAGCGCTAGAATAATGCGCCAAAATTTTAGCTTATTTTTAAATGAAAAAATAACAAGATTTTAAAATATATTTTAAATAACCATGATTGTTGTGCTTCGAGTCCGTTAACAATCAAGAATAACTTCAATTATCTATTAAATTTGAGATAAAGAATTTGAGATAAAGAAGATAAGCAACGGTTCTTTCAAAAAAAAAAGATAAGTAATGGAAATAATTAAGTTGATAGCCTAACTTTTAACAGTGTTTTATACTTTTTTTATTTAAGAGTTTAATAGATATACATTTCCGGTAAAACAATTTTACACTAACATTCAATTACACTATGTCAGTTGAATAAACATTCAAATTCATTTTTAATTTTAATTAAAATGAAATTATATTTTATGATTTAGCAAAAATTTATAAGAAATATGTAAACAAATTTTACATCGCCAGTGTATGATCGGGGGAAATCTGACCAAACCTACCCAGAAAAGGGTAGGAGAAGAAGGGAGCGAAAGACATTAGGAGAGGGTGACTGGAAGAGGTAGGAGCCCGAGCATGTGATGAAGAGGCAGTAGTCTCGAACGATGAAGGTGAGCCCAGAAGGGGGTTGTGTAAGTCACTTCGATGCTTAAGTTAGTTTTGGTGAGTTATGGTTATGGAGGAAAAGCATAAGTGTAGATGGGTTAGGAAAAATATCAAGTTATTACCTTGGCCCCCTGAAGAAAGGGGCCTTTTATATAAAGCACAAGAGCTAGGACAGCCCTCAGGAGAGGTCATAAGAGCCTAAGATCTAGGGTCTCTTCCAGCCGTTGGATCTGTCTACAACCTCTGCAAGCCGCAAGGATCCAACAGCCCAGGGTTCCTAGTGATCAAGTGGCTAGGCCTCGAGCCTTGGTCCTAGCTTTTTGTACTAGGGGTGTAGGGCCAGCGATGTGATGGTTGAGTTGATTCAAACCTCACCTCCCGTTGTGGCGTACTGCTAGCGTTGTCTTCGGTTCCTTTGTGTCCGACTTTGTCGTCGGGTCGGTACCGTAGTCGAGTGAAGGTTGTGTACTTGTTCTGGTATAGTGGTCGGGTGGTGGGTACCTTAAGTAAGGTATACTATTGGCTTGGTCGTACCCAAGTGGTTCTCAGGCCCTATCTTACTGAGGTGATGAAGTCAGGTGTGACGGAACGTTCGTCCCTTTAGGCACAAGGGGATGGTCGGTTGTTCCACCGACTCCCAAAACAGTAGTCCCCTAGTTCTGGTCCACTAAGGCAGTGGAGCGAGAACTAATGAGGTGATCTTCCTCTCCGTGTCGGGAGGGGGTCAATCATTTTACCGACTCTCAGAACAGTAGTCCCCTAGTTCTGGTCTACTAAACATATTTTTACCAACAACTTTTTCATTGTTGGGAAAAAGTCTACTTTTTGCGTCAATCCTTAAATGTTGTTGGCATACAATAGGCTATTTTCCAACGACAATTAAAGTTGTTGGGAAAAGTTCATTTTTCGCAACAATATTAGTGTTGTTGGTAAAAGAATAAATTTGTGGCAACGAGTTGAAAATGTTGTTGCGATAAACATATTTTTACCAACAACTTTTTCATTGTTGGGAAAAAGTCTATACATTTTGCGTCAATCCTTAAATTTTGTTGGCATACAATAGGCTATTTCCCAACGACAGTTAAAGCTAATGGGAAAAGTTCATTTTTCGCAACAATATTAGTGTTGTTGGAAAAAAATTAACTTTGTGGCAACAAGTTAAAAATGTTGTTGTGATAAACATATTTTTACCAACAACTTTTTTATTGTTGGGAAAAAGACTATACATTTTGCGTCAATCCTTAAATGTTGTTGGTATACAATAGACTATTTCCCAACGACAATGAAAGTTGTTGGAAAAAGTTCATTTTTCGCAACAATATTAGTGGTGTCGGGAAAAAATAAATTTGTGGCAACAAGTTGAAAATGTTGTTGCGATAAACATATTTTTACCAACAACTTTTTCATTGTTGGGAAAAAGTCGCTGCCAATTAACTTATTTCTTGTAGTTAACGTTTGACTTGAATGATTAGCAAGGCGTAGAAAATGAGAATAAACGGGGAAAGAAAAAGCCATGATTTTTTTTTGTCATTTATAATGCCATGAATTTTTCTTTTCTACTTCTCCAGCGGCACATACCTCAGATTTTCAATTTACTGAACAAAGAAGATAAAGCCATTTTACACAAGCTCTATTTTTTATTTCACTTATGGATTACATAACTCAGAAGATAACTCACTAAAGTAGGGTACCAAAGAAAGAACCACACATAAGAATTCTCAATATGAGAATATTATAAAACCATGTTTCAAAGTTCATAGGACAATCAAACACACAAGCGGAAATAAGAATTACCTCTTGAAGACAGTTTGAGCGAGCAAAGCAATCGTAGCCTCGTCTCCTCAACAGTCCACATGAATTCTCCCATTTGGATTTACTTGAGGCTCCCTATACTTGCAGAGGTAAGAGTATGCAATATTTGACGATAGGGTTTGAGGATCTTATGCTATAAGTCCCTAAAAGGAGGCTAACCCTAATCCTTTTATTAGAGCTTAACTAGCTGAAAAACCCGTGCAATGCACGGGTGACTGGATTATATTATATTTAATGTATAATATTATATTTTTGTACCTTTTTATAATTTTTTCGATGGGTTACTTTTTTTAAATTTATTTAATCTACAATCTACGTATTAATATGCATGATTTTGAAAAAAAAAAGTGCATGATTTCATTAAAATTTAATCTACAATCTACGTATCAATATGCATAATTTTTACCATTATTGTGTCTTTTTTTACTATCCTCTCATCGATAAATTTCTACAAAATATCCATTATTGTTTTTTATTTTATTTTACAGATATTTAAAAACTAAAACTAATTTCAAAGCTTATATTGTAATACATGTATAAATGAACCTAGGCACTTAAATTAGGCTATGAGCACAAAAAATCACTTCTTTCTAATTCTTCATTCTTTATTTAATATTTTTATATTTTTTCCACCTTGAAATCAAATGTAATATAGAAAAATCAAAACAAATTTATATTATTTCGTTAAAAAAATAACGTGTTGACCTGTTATAACCGATCAGAGTAAGTGGTGTAAAATTGCATCACTCTAAAAGTGGTGCATATTAGAGGTCACCTGAAAATATAAGTAAAAAAAAAAGTGTAATCAATTAATTATATTATTATTTGCTGTCTGATTTAATTATTTTTAAGAATTCATGTGTTATTGGTTTTTTGTTTTGGACGGAATTGGGATGATATCCGGGTGCATAGTTCAATAGAGTACTGGATTAAAACCAACATAAAACAAAACAAACCAAACGTAAATTAAATATGCCTTTGAACTATCCAATCACGTAATCATTTTTTTAAAAACAAATGGTAAAAAGTAGAAGAAGAGTACACGTTGGGTTCACCTTGTGAAAGTTGGGTAAGAGACAAAGAACATGAGAAGCATGGTAATTTTTTTTTATGCCCTTTAAAATATAAACCATAGTTGTAGCATGATAGTTTTAGTTTCCTAAATGCCAGACATTGTAACACACAGATAGCCAAGAGACACACAAAAAGCAAAAGGAAATGAGCGATATCCACCGTGTAACCCAATTAATTATTTTCCTCCACCATTCAGCAAAAAAGAATAAGTAAACCCAAATGAGGAGGATCATTTCTTCTATAAACCTATTACAGAAAGATAAATTTTTCCTCATGTGGGTCATTTGTTAAAGAGTCGATTAGATCCTCAGAACTCGACATACATGCTGCCAAGTGTAAGGGTGTGATGCCCCCTGGGCTCTCAAGATATATATACTAACTAGTACTTTTGACCCGTGCGATGCACGGGGGAGATTCATTTTTGGGGTTTTTTTGTGTTTTTTTGTTAAATATGTTTTTATTTAAATATATTTTATTGATTAAAAGATTATAAAAAAATTATACTATGAATTCTTATGTTTTCTTTTTATTAATTTTTTTTGTGTTGTTAATCTTGGTACAGGCACCCTTTTCCGGCATTTGTTCCTGATATAACCTTGCCTTCCAAAACATATTTTTCCATTTCAGTGATAATCAGGCCCGTACCACTGCACAATCCAGCTGATTGGTCGATGTTTCTCAAAAGCATCACTGGAGCTCTTTTTTTAGCTTTAACATATGATTAGGCAAGCCTGAAGAGTTTATTGTGTTTAAAAACTCTGGTGTATGGATATCATCTGGACTGTCATAATTGTTGTCTGATGAACATGTGTTATCGGCACTCAAATAAGTGTTCTCATCTCCGAGCAACAATGACATCATGTATTCATTCAAACTATCAACAATCTCATTTGTAGGAGCTAAAATAGCACGATCTTGGAAATTTTTTGAATTTTCGTAGTTCTGAACGAAAGATGGATAGGTAGAGTTGACAATAGAAGCCATTGCATCTCCTGAATGTGGGATCAAAAATTAGTTAATATCCATCAAAAGTCCTCCCGAGGGATGTCTAGGATTGTTTCATCTTCTATCTACTTACCTGCATTTCCATCTCCTATGCTTAATATCCATTCTGAAATATTTTTAGCTCATCAACCTCTGCAGCTGATCTTCCAGTTTGTAGCCTCATATTTTTTGTTAATGAAAGTACCTGCTCATGATTCAAAAGATAAGAACCATTGTTATAGTTCAAGTTGTTGGTTAATTTCTATTTTTGGGATTATTTGATCAATTTAAAAGCAACCATTATTGGGAGAAATGGTAATGTACCTGACAGTGATCCTAAAGATAAGAAGCATTGATGGTGGCATGGACAATATCCTCCCTTCTATCTTTAGGCATCACTGATTTTGCTAACTTCCCTATGTTCTAATTTAATGAAATCATTTGCACAATAATTTATATCAGTTACAATTTTCTGTAATATGAGTTGTTTTGGAGCCAGCATGTAATTAATCAGTGAGTTTTTTATTTATTTCCCGAGACAGTAATTAATCAGTTATCAGCTGCATACATGTTTGATCTGTAAATGTAGAAGGCTATTTATAAGTTGTAAGTTAGGAGATGCCAAGAAAGCATAAAGGAAAAAATGGTAGATTTAGTAGACATTGTTGGCAAATGAGTGTCTTATGCAATCACTATTCCGCAAAGAAACTCCAGGATATGTGATGATTATATAAGTAAAAAAAAGATATTTATTGAAGCACTAAGTGAACAAAAATAGGTAATTAGGAACAAATAATTAAATAAGGATGGGTATTACATATATGTAAGAGGAAATGAATTATTACATATAAAATAAGCCTGATAAAAAATAGTATGTGATAATGTAACATATGGCATTCACCAATGTCAAATCATCTCTATAGCATAACATGTGGCCATGAAACTTGATAGATGAAACGTATTCAGAAGGGAGATACTCCATTTGTGCAAAGGGCTTGTTCTTATTCTCAATTTTTAACACCACCCCACCATGTATAATCACAATCCTTATAAGCCATCAAATTCAAGTAATTCATATCATAAACATGGATCACTTTTTTATGATAAATAAACATGGATCACTTTAAAACTAATGCTAGCTTGATTTCACATTCTCATGTCACAAAGAGGATTGTTTGAGACCCTTCATCATCTCAGCTTGTAATTTGAATCTGAGAAATTTGGCAAGAATAGGACTGTGGCAAGAAGATGAAGATGAGCTTGAGGATGGAGCTTCACTGAACACATGCAGTTGCACATTGTCTAGGCTCTTGACTTGGTACTGTATTTGATGTTCCCATGAGTGAGCTTCATGATCCTCTTGTGTGTGCTCCACCATTGACTTCTTCTTGGCACAACCTGCATTTTGCTTCTTCTTGGTAACATATTGAATTCATTTGGTTCCCAGTGCCTGGGAGGCCACTAAGTGTGAAAGCAATGAATACAAAAGCATGAGTTTGTTTCCTGAATTTTTTTCAGCAAGCCAACAAATAAATAGGGAGTGAGTAACCGGATAGACAAAAGAATCTAGAAAGAGTCATGAAAAGAAACTTTTCAGAAACTATATACTCATTGGCATGCATTGCAATTGTTACATCAGAATTTCAAACCATCAAAATAATATAAATTTGAAAATAGACTCAGTCAAACAATTTAACTGGTAGAATCCTACCACCCTTTTCTTTTATCCAGTTTCCTCTTTTAAGCGATTTGATATTTTAGAGTCCAAGTCTTATGTAAAGTCAAGTGCTATTCAATGTCTAAAACTATCCATTTAAAGCTTCCTAATCTATTACTCAAGGGCAAATGCACACAAATATAAAATTCAGCACTGTAGTATCAAGAAACAACTAATAAAAGCAGAACAGACCTCAGGTTATGCTCATTGAAACTCGCAATAACAGAGGTATTTGATGAATTATATGTCAAACCTTCTCATTTCCATCTTGGTGAAACTCATCTTTGAGAGTCACAATACTGAGGGAATTCATATTCGCATAAACCTGCCCTGACCCGGTCCGACACATAAAGTTATTTCAACATGAGAAATGTTACACAACAAAGAAAATTCTTCGAACAAACAATTCTTTACTTTTCAAAGTTCTGGAAAATACTCTTTTCCTTATTTTCAGGCACTTAGCTTGCCATACATGGGGAGTGGATCAGGGAACATGAGGCATCAACAATCTGTAAGAAATAATATATCAACCAATTTCTGGTTAACTACCACATAAAGATGTTTTTCACTTCCCAAAGCAACAAAGAATAATCACTCTTTCTTCTTCCTGCATGTGCACGACCAGCACAACTACTAATTGAGTAATTATGTGATACTAATTGAATTATTATTTTAATGTTAGGTTCAAGGAAATCAGAGGTATTGTATATTCCCTGAAGACCCTGGTCAGGTATCCTTTTTCCATACGGGAAAAATTCACTCAATCAGGATAAAAATTAGATGACAATGCAAATTCCACCTTCAAGCCCTTCCCTCTCACGAAAAGAAAAATGGAAATGAAGAGGATATGGCTTTGACCTGGTTCGTATCACATCTGGATTCACCGCTTCAGTTTCGGAGGATAAAGCTTCTTTCTTCTGTGAGAATAACACCTTGACTACATGAGCCTTCAATGGTTTTACCAATTGAAGGCAAAAGTTGTCTATCAGCAAGAGTGCAAATTATAACAGGATATCAATATGTACAAAAAGGTTGAATAAACCTCACTGAAAGGTGATGTTGCTTGAGGTAGGGTGTGTTATCATCTCTATGCCATCCAATGCTTCTCCTCTGGTCCAGAAAATCCATAATCATACAAAAGAGTATCAAAGAGATGGTAAAAAATGCTAGTCACAGAAGCCAAACATTGGATTAGAGTGAGGCAACCAACCTGATTAAACTGGTCAATTCATCAAACAGCTCATACTCACATTTTGAAAACTCCGCTAGCCTGTCTTTCAACCTTTCTGTCACCCAATTTGTAAAATAAATAGATAAAGCAAACAAATCATAGTTTAGAGGGGTAGCTGACAGATTCAGAACAGAGAAAAAAAAACAAACAAAGAATCTAAGGACAGTAAATTCGAGAAGAAACCCTTACCACAGATTAGTGAAGCCGCAAATCATCCAAGAAGAAAATAATGTTAAGCCAACCCAGAGCATAGTAAGAAGAGCGGATTCACAAATAGGGATAAAATGGAGGAGAAGAAGATTTTTATCACCTGCTGTGCGAATCTCGCAGTCGATTCCTCAGTTCCTAATGGACGGGACCGATTCCTCAGTTCGCCATCCACCTATCTCCCCTACCTCGCACGTCGCCGGAGCCCTCAGGGTCTTCACCTCGTCGCCGATGCCGATGCCGATGCCGCTGCGGAAAAAAACGTCAGCCACAACTTTGGTGGTTTAAGAGAGGGCCTTGCGATGTAATGGGGAGAGGAATCCTTGGCCTCAACATCGCAAACAAAGAAACATAAGAGACAGAGAGGCAAAGAGAGTGAAGATGGAACGGAAGACATGAAAGGGAGAACGTGCACTCGATTAAAAGCCCTGGAAGAATGAAAACGGCTGAAAAAGGAGAAACCAAAACATCAGTGAAATAAAGAAGGAGATTGCTGGAGGATTTCGATGGCCAAGATTTGATCCATAAATAATAACTAATTGTTGAATCAATGGCTGAGATTCAATCCAAGTGAAATAAAAGAGATTTTTACCAAAATATCCATGGTCAAGCTTCATTGTCTTTAAAATTATTTGTTGATTGACAGATTTACCCCCAAAGCTGCTAAAACTCTCCCTTTATATAGTTTATAGATAGATAGATAGATAGATAGATAGATAGATAGATTAGTCAAGAATTATAATAGCCCATTTCATGCTATTATAAAATGAAATCAAATGCCCGGAGAAATTATTTAAACTTCAAATTTTTTTTTTGAAACTAACTTCATGAGCTAGTCCAATAAGACAATATATTCTAGTAGGTTAATTTTATGCGACCCCATAGGTTGATAATATAAAATATAGAAAACTGTACCCATATTAATGTAAATTTATTTAGTTAAATCTTACATCTAATATGATGGATATTGCTTAAGGGGAGGTAATGTTTTATAAACACTTCTGTCACTATCATTTGGAATGATAAAAAGAATGAAATAGAGAAGTAAAAAATATATTTTGCATGGTGCAATAAAAAATATAAAACGAGGGGAGCTTGAGAAGTTTACGAGCTCCTTTCTATAGGTAGAGACCAGGCCAAAGAATCCACTGGATAGCGTGGGAGCAAAGTTTGCAAGAGTGATAAATTAGGAGGGCTTGGACTGTGCTTCTTGGAGTGGCAAAACAAATCTCTTCTCATCAAATGGGCTTGGATATTTGGTCGTGAGCGGGAAGCTCTTTGGAGGAGTGTTGTTGGATGTTAAATTTGGCACCCCATCAACCAATTTAAAACCTCACTTTAAAGTGGGGATTGCCCAAAATACGACTGAAAATAGTACTTTTCGGGTTTACAAATCCCAGAATCTCTATCGTGTTTCATTATGGTAATTTAAATCCCAGAACCATGCATGTAATCTTCTGGAATTTTAAATCTTGAAAGACTCCGGAAATTGTAATCCAGGAAACGCCTTAAACGTTGATTTCAGGTTCTAAACCCTGGAAACCTCAAAAATTACAATATTTTAAAAGCTTCCGGGAACTAATTCTCGTAACCTATTTTATGTCTTCCGGGTTCTAAAACTCGAAAATCTCAAAATTACAACATTAGAAGTTTTTGAGAACTAATTCCCGAAACCGATTTTATGGCTTACAGGTTTTAAAACCCGGAAAAACTAAATCCCGAAAAACCTGTTTTTTTAAGAGAGGGGTATTTTGGGGTTTAAAAATTTTAGGTGGGCTGGAAAATTTATTGATTGAGGTGTTAAATGATGTGACAATATTAAGAGTTGTAAAAAGTAAAATGTAAATACCTTAGTGAATATCATGGTTAAAGATACTCTAATAAACTTGATCACAAAGGTGTAAGTTAATTAGAAAAATGACTATTAATATTTCAATAAATAATAAATAACTATTAGCAACATTCACTTTAGCATCTCAACCGTCTCTCATTAATTAATTGAAATCCATGTAAGATATTTTTATAGGAAATCCATTTAAGGTTCAAAGTCTCATTCTCCATTTGATATTTACCCATATGAATTTGCAGTCATTAATAAAAGAATATTGAATAATATAATTTTTTTTCTCTTAATAAAAGTGAATATTGCTAAAACTCCTCATTTTAAAAAGTAAACCATTTTTATTTGGTATGACAATTGTTAACGCTCCTTGGTAAATATAATAATGAACACTCACTGATTCTCACGCACGCGGCACTATATATTCACATTCAATTATTAATTATTCACAAGAAAACAGAAACAAAACAAAGAAACTGAAAAGTCATTCTCTCTCTTCTTCCATTTTCCACGCCGTGACGAGCGGCAACAGCCGCGTCGCCGGAACTGCGATCAAAGAAAGCAACCGGAACACTGAAATTGGAGCCAAATTAGGGCTCTGCGCGCGGTTGCCACAATTTGAAGAATGCCGGTCTGCAGGTACCACATTCGGAACGCGCAATGCCTGGCGGATCCGGAGCTCCGCCGTGCCGCCGGAAAAGATGACTCTGAGGCTCTTCTTGAAGCCGTGGCTGTGGCTGGACTCGTCGGATTCTTGCGTCAGCTCGGCGATCTTGCTCAGTCAGTTCTCACATTCTCTCTCTAAAACTGTTTTTGGTAGTTGCGTGACATTTCCGGTGAAGTAGTAATGGTGGCGGTGGTTGCATTCACTGCTTTAGTGGTTGCATTCACTGTTAGTTTAATTGAAATAGAAAGGTTACACTTTTAACAAAACAAAAAAAAAACACTTTATTTTCATAAATGTTTTTTTTTTTGAACCATTATTTTCATAAATGTAAAACTGATAGATTTTGACTTTCCTTCAAAAAGTAGTATCTATTTTAATTTTTAGAAAATATAAAAGAAACTTGCGTTTATTCCAGCCAGCTAACAACATACCAGCAGTACTATTTTTTATTATTAAATATCATAACTAAAAATTATCAATTTTACCCCCCCAAAACAAAAGGATAGAAATAAGAGTTTAATGTATATGCTCGTGATATTCATTTATTCTATGTCACATAGAATAAATTATTACGTTCTTCTTTTATTTAAATTAAATTAAAATGGTATTTTATGATGTAACGGAAAATAATTGGATGTCTGTGAAAAATTAAAAATAGTTTAGACGGTGTGTATCTACAATTATCTCTAGAAATAATAAGCTATCATTTAATGCAATATTGGAACTTTTCATTAGGATTTAGGAAGAAAACGTTAGTCCTTGATTCCTGGAAAAAAGAGTTGAAAACGTAATGTGTTCATAGGGAGTAGGGACCAAAATACTAAAACGTAATGGTTCTTGCCCTTGGTTTAATTTTTATTTTTTTATGAATATCAGGATCAAATTGGTAGATAGTAGAATTTCTCAATGATTTTCCTTTAACTAGTGCCTTTACTCTTTGATTAATGTTGTTGCTGTTGCCTGTTGGAGCTGTTAGTGGAGTGAGCTTTGGTTCACCGATGCCATTTTTTTATTCTTCACTTTGTTAGTTTGATCGGTTGGTAAATGGATGAAAATGTTTGATTGAGTTGAAACTTTTAAGGAAAATGACTTTTGTATTTTGGAGGTTGGATTAGGTGGCTGAATTTGAGTTCTTTTTTTTCTTCTTGCACTTTCCTTAATTGTGCTGAGTGAAACAAGCCTGGAGTAGGGATGGCAACGGGTAGGATCGGACACGGGTTTTACAATTACCAAACCCAAACCCAAATCCCAGAACCCAAACCCAAACCCAAACACAAACCTTATGGGCGATAAAATGAAATCCATGCCCAAATCCATTGGGTTTCGGATTTGCCCGAAACCCAAACTCAAACTCATTAGTTACGTAGCAACTCAATCCAGAACTTACTTTCATATAAAAAAAAAGTGAAATTCATAGAAAGAAAAAAAAAACAAATACTATTCATCATCCCCATCCATCACTAAAGTGAGACAACAATAGTTTAGAGTTTACTTTCACAAACATATAAAAGTACAATTAATCATCAAACACTAAGAACAAAGTTTATAAATATATATATGTACGAGGTTTTTTTTTGTAATTTTATGTTTAGGTATCTTTGGGTTCGGGTTTGGGCGGGTATGGGCACGGATTTAACTAATACCAAACCCAAACCCATAAATGGCTACAGTAACGGGCAAAACCCAAACCCAAACCCAAATCCAGTCAACTCGGATTTTGCCCGTCAAATCGGATCGGGTTCGGGCGGGTACCCATGGGTTTGGGCAAAATTGCCATCCCTAGCCTGGAGTTTGAAAAACTGAAAAATAAAGTTCTCATTTAGTGCAATATTTAGTTTTTGCTTATTAGTGTTATTTCTGTTGGTGTTGTTTGTTAGTGAGTGGCGTGAGCTTTGGTTCAGCCATTTTGTCTTTTCCATATGTTAGGCACTTTATTAGTTCGGTTGGTAGTTAATGGAGTTTGGAGGAATATGGTTTTCTATGTTGGTGGTTAGATTAGGTGGTTGTACTTGAGGTGTGATAGGTTCTCTTTTTCTTTTCTTATTAGATTACTGTTCACTAACATGTACTAGTAGATTTGAATATTTGAAACTGATTTGAGGATTGGTTTTTGACCCTTATTTTCGTTTTGATTTTAATTTAAGAATTTAATGTCTTGTCTTTGTGTCTGCTTCCCTAATCCTTTATAGGATTTTGGTTCTCCCTTTTTTGTCTGTATGTATAGTGACTTTTGGGAGGATAAGAAAAAAAGGATGGAAAATGGGCAATTGTTTATATTCATGGGATTCAAGGAATTTATAGCGACTATGCGTGTTTGTTTTTCGGTTGAAAAAGATAAAAGCATATTCCTTCAAATCGACTCTTTGGTTCCGCTGGCTTTTATGCCTTAAAATTCAGGCGAATGTACATTAGAGACGTTCCTAACTAAAAAACAAACACAACCAGCATATCGACAAACACAGCCTAACATATCAGATCATGTAAATATTAAGGATTCAAGGGCATCTTAGGATCTGATATCCACTACCTCCTCCTGGACCCCCTAGATTAAGCCAAGGTGTTAAACTCATAAACTTAATTTCAGGACTGCTTTTTGTAGGAAAATTTGTGGACTTTGCCAGAGTTCTGCTAATCCAAGCATTTTGTTCCCTGCAGTTAATTATATAAAAATTTGTTCCATTTTGTAGGCTTTTCAGCATCAACATTTAACTTTCTAAATTATTTATATTACAGCCATTAGTAACCTCTCTGAGTTGAACTGTATCAATTTGGTTAGGTTTGCTGCTGAGTTATTCCATGACTTGCATGATGAAGTAATGGCTACTGCTGCTAGAGGCCACAACCTTATTTCTCGTGTTCAACAGCTTGAGGCTGAAGTTCCTGCAATTGAGACAACTTTTTTGTCGCAAACTCATAATTTCTCATTTTTAACAAATGGAGGTTAAACTAATCAATCTAGTGTCCTTTTTATTACTATTATTTATGTTTGTAATATGACCTGTAGGTGGTAATAGTCCCTTGATGAATCTACATGCTTGTTGCATTGCAGGGATTGACTGGCACCCTAATCTTCAGTCTGAACAGAAACTTGTTACACGTGGAGACTTACCTAGATTCATAATGGATTCATATGGAGAATGCCGTGGTCCCCCTAGACTCTTCCTTCTGGACAAGTATGGGGACCTGATTCATTGAACATAAACAATTTAAATTAATTATCATGTTGTAAGTATCTTTGATTTTTCTTTTTGGTCTACAAGGTATGATGTGGCTGGTGCTGGGGCTTGTTTGAAGCGTTATACTGATCCATCATTCTTTACAGAAGACTATGCTTCCTCTGTAACAAAAACTACTGAAGTAGTTCACAGGGAAAAAAGAATTCGTAAAGTCAGGGTACTAGCACAGATTCTACCACTTAATGACAACTCTATGCAATAAAAAAATTATAAATGCAAATTGGAATATATAATGTGTATATTTTTAATTTTGAGCAGATGCAAGGAGTGGGATCAAGGAATGGTGAAACCCCTGAAGTTTTACCATCACATACAAAGTGAGCTCCAATAATTTTATTATGGTGGATAATTTGTTCTTCTGGTTTGTTAAATGCACAAACTTCTTCAAATGGCTAATGGGTGACTGAATGTACTTATATTGTTGCAGACTACATCAGTTGTTTCTTGAGGAGCGTATTGAGGATACTTGTAGTGATCCTGCTCGTCTTGTGAAGTTGAGAAAAAAACAATTGGATGGATATGCTGTGGAAGCAAAAAGTGGGAGAAGTTACATGGAGAAAATTCTGAAAATGCCCTCACCAGACTATAAAATGGTTTATGAAACTTCGATTGTTCCACAGCCTGTGAAATTGATGTCAGATGATACTAGTGAAACTAGGATTAAAATACTAGAAATCAGTAGCAATGCTCCTCGGAAAAGGTCTTTGGGAAATGATAACACACATTCTTCATGGATTGAGCAGGAATCAGAACTGAATCCATACTCAGAAATGGATAGGGAGACAAATAGATATCTTGGGAAGGAGCATGATCAAATCTCTGCCAGTGTCACAAATGAAATGTCTTCTAATAATCTCAAATTACATGATGAGAAAGAATTGGTTGCTGATGAACAAGAGAAAAGAGAATGTATCCTAGATGGCTACCGGTCTGATGATGCTATAAGTGAGGTTGATGATTACATGGATGCATTAGCTACTGTGGAGTCAGAATGTGAATCAGACAATGAGTGTAGACTTCAGAACAGCGTATTGAATGCTCAAAATGTGACCGATTCAAATACATATCAAATGGATACTCAATTTTCAGACTCTCAATCATTTGGAGACTCTTTCACTTCTGAAGAAATTAGTTCGACTGAGCAAGACAGAAATGAAGAGCAAGTGCAAGCTCGGTTTCCAGATTCTCAATCTGTTGGAAACTCCACACGAGAGATTGAAAATAGGCCATCCAATTTTCTTCTACAAACTGTTGAGTTGCAAAAGACGTGTGGTCAGTTTGTCATGCAAGTTGATACACTTGATCAGGGGGGAGCAATATCTCATTCTAGACCAGTTTCTTCTTCTGGTTCATCTCTGATGGAGCAAGGATGTTTATTGTTTCCTTCAGATCTTGGAGCCCCCTCACTGGTTTCCCCACTTAGAGGGACTCAATTGGATGAAACACCATCTAGCCCTCTTGAACTACATTTAAGGTTAGAAGATGATGAAGACAGGAAGTGTCTTGCTGAATCTATAGCTTCCGTATCCAGTACCTTCACCCCAATAAAGGATGACGCTTGCATAGTGGTTTCATATGATAACAATTCTTTGAACAACTTACATGTTTGTGATCCACATATTCATTCTAATGCTCTATTACAAGATTCAAATGATATAAATTTTTCTAATGAAGATGAAAGTGGTGATCCTTCTGATATCAAAGTGTTGCAGTCCAAATCTCTTAATGGATACTCTAGTGAAATTTTGGTTGGTGGAGGTATTGGTTCACAAGGAGGGGATCCCGTTTGCCTGTCCATGGAAGCACACCCGAATTCAGGCACTAAGGTGCTGCTTGATGACCGAGATTTAAAATCTGAGGATGATAAAATAGCTACCCAACTTAACTCAGACGATTTATTTCCTGTTGCGGATACTACACTAGAGAGTAGCTTTACAGAGGAACCATGCTCTAGCCATACACTTGGAAATCCACATAATGGACCAAATTCAGCAGAAATTGAAGTTCTGTACCGTGATCAGCAATCAAATTTTGAAGTGATGCCAAGCATAATGCCTGACGATGAAATAAGTGGATCCACCTGCAGTTCGGATCCAATTGAAGATGAGGATCATATTAAACGTCCACCTTGTGATGACACAAGTAAGGATAATCATGTCATGGTAAATGATAATTTCAGTGTAAAAGTTCAATCAGAAGATCAGCCTGTATCTGCTCTTTCTTCTGTCAATATTGCTGAAAATGATGCAAGTATTGTTGATTGTCTAGCGTCAAATTCTGTTTCTTCTCCATCAAGAGATCTATCAGATTTGCATGAACCTTTCCTCTGTTCTTCAGATTCACATCTGATTGAAATGGAATCCCATGATGTAGATTTAACTAAAATATCTGTTGACTTGAACGCTGATAAGATTGAAAGCAAAGTGGAACCTTCTCCAGATATCATATTTTCTCCAATATGTAGTCTTACAACGTTGGAAGAATCTCTTTCTACTTTTGCTGATCCTCATGAGAAAGAGATTGAAGTCAATGAAGCAGTTCCTGGAGAGTCTTTGGCAGAGTTGACAGCACATGAGAAAGAGATGGAAGTCAATGAAGCAGTTCCTGGAGAGTCTTTGGCAGAGTTGACAGCACATGAAGTAGAGGATCAACCAGAAATTGCATTTACTGATGTACAGTTGAACCTGAACAGACCAGTTCCCTGTGATCCTGTATTTAGAATATTTAATAATTTTCAACATTCATCTCTTAAGGAGAAATTCCAATATGGTTCTTCGATCAATGACATGGAAATGGTGACTTTATGTTCAGAGCAAGACTCTCAGAGATCAGGATCTATATTAGCATGCCAGAATGATATACAGAACAGTAAAGATAGTTTGTCACCACCTTTGAATGATCAACTAGAGCCTGAACAACAGGATGCAAAATTTCTGCTCAGAAATGAAGAAAGTTATACCTCTGAGAAGTTTCAAGCTCAACAGATGCAGTTATCTAATCAGTTGGAGCAGGAAAGAGTCTCTGATGCTGCTTCCAAGTTTACTGCTGAAGTTCATCCAGATGAACCTTCACATGATTCCTCACCAAAGTCTTCTGGGGAGACTAACCCAACAAAACATGTCATGGATCCATTGAAACCTCTTCTTTCCGATCTCTTTCCAAAGGAAACTAAAACCAATGTTGAGGAGACGCCACCTATGCCCCCTCTACCACCAATGCAATGGAGAACGAGCAAGGTTCAAGTTGCTTCCCTAGTTTCACAAAGAGAAGAAAAAGAAGCAAGTCAAGCGTCATTCCAACCATTACAGCCAGTTAATCATGATGATAAGGCTCAATTTGGTTTAGCAACTCCTGAAAGAGAGACCTTGCTGAGTCATAATCCATTTTTTCCTGTCATAGCTCTGGAAAGCCGTGACCACCGACACTCAGCTGGATTATCAGCGGGTGTTTCAGAGCGCGCTTCTGCTATTCCTTCGCAATTTCCTGTCATGTTAAATGAAACATCTATGGTGGAATCTCTGGACAGGCCTCCACATGGATATGCAGTTGCTTCTGAGGAACAAAGGGTATTGAATTCAAGTCCATGCCCACCAACACTGCCTGAAGAATGTGCTATTTCTGGGACTGATCCCATCTTTCAGCAAGAAAAACCAACTCAATCTCTAAGTAAATTAATGGAAGAGACTAGCTTAGAAGTTCAAACACTTGAGCAATCTTCCATTAATTTGAAAAGGGAACAAGGAGATCCTTCAGTCTTGCCTGTGTCACCATCCGGTTTTGTGCAGCCCAATCACAGTCCGGCATTGTCATTTGACGCATCTACTCAAATATCAAAGTTTCATAGTGAAATGCAAAATGGAAAACCAAAGAATAAGCTTACTCCTCCTCAGGCCCCTTCAAATGATGTTGTTGCTGCTCTTGACAAAAGCAGGGTACTGATAATTTTTTTTACTTGTAGTATGTGCTCTATATTTAGTTTTAATTCTTGCATTACACACTGCCTTTGAACCATTGCAGCTGAGGAAAGTCAGTGAACGTGTTAGGCCTCAGATAGCACCAAAGGAGGATGAAAAGGATTCACTGTTAGAACAGATAAGAATGAAGGTTAGTGCTTGCAACTTTTATCTTGTTCTCCATGCTATATTTACCCTCTTGTATCAAAACAATCTTGTATTTATAAATGATATTTTTATCAGTCTTCAGCTTGACCTCACTTAGTAAAATAATGTTTTTGTTGTTGTTGTTGTAGTCTTTCAACTTGAAGCCTGCTGTGCCTAAACGTCCCAGCATTCTTGGCCCAAAAACGAACTTGAGGGTTGCTGCAATCTTGGAGAAAGCAAATTCTATTCGTCAGGTCTGCCATTCTCTGTCAACTTTATTACAATAGTCTAAGCTCCTCTCTCTCTCTCTCAGCACCATAGTACCACTTCACTTCAGGCTAAACTAAACTAATGTCAATTAATGAAACAGGCATTGGCTGGAAGTGATGAAGATGATGATGCTGATAGTTGGAGTGATTCTTGAATTTACTACAGAATGAAAAATAGTCATCAGTGTTGGTGGATGTTAATTTTTCTATTCTGGTTCTTTCCTTGAATTTGGGGTTAAAAGTCATTCACCTGTGTAACGAACAGGAAATGTACTCTGTTCACACATGAAGTTCTGGACAAGATATGTCCGTCTCGATTCCTCCGAATTAAGAAGGCGTAAATGTGTGAAACTCATTTCAGTGTGGGACTCAGGCTTAGCACCTGAGCACTGTATCAATTCATATATCAGCTAATGTGCATATTTGTATATTGTGTTGAGGTTGAGGTTGTCATAATCATAATTTTTTTTTTGA
Organism: Lotus japonicus; assembly: GCF_012489685.1. Lineage (NCBI taxonomy): Eukaryota > Viridiplantae > Streptophyta > Magnoliopsida > Fabales > Fabaceae > Lotus > Lotus japonicus. The sequence continues at coordinate 94,887,553 of NC_080041.1, read as the reverse complement.
TATAGTCATGACTCATGAGTACCCATTTTTGTAATTCTGTAATGTAGAGGCGTACCGATGATAGTTCGTCTCATGTATCATGGAGCTCATCTATTCGTGTCCAATACAATAGTATATATATACATATACACAACACGTGAGTAAAAATACTTTCAATGTGCAGTTTTCATCATTTATTCATTGCCTTTGTTCATTGATAAGCTTCTCAGTTTTTCATTTTCCTTCTGTAGATACTAAATATTCCCATACCCATTTCCGTATGGACTCTGGAGTCTATTCGTTGCGTGCATTAGCTACCTGTTACCACCTTACCAGCTACGACAACTTCCACCATATCATTACAACATGTAGGGTGCTGTCTAACATGGGCCATTAAATAGTGTGTCCCACGGTATACTCCCAAACAGTTGGGAGTATTTTGGTTTTTCGCATCCTTTTATAGACTATAAACAAGTTCCTTTACTCACATGATACAGTCACTCTCCCCCTTCATCTTTGGCTACCGTCTTGCACCTTCCTCATTCTAATAGATTAGGTTTTGGAGAGCAAATTCACATGCAAAAATATCATGCAAAACATAGGTTTAAGCAAGTCAAATAAGTTTTAAGCTAATAGAAATATTATGTGAAACATATTTTTTTTTAGCTTCTTTATCAATATGTGATTAATTATTAATATTTAAATATTTTTATAATATTTTACTTTTCTTATCACTTCAGTGTGGGACTCAGGCTTAGCACCTGAGCACTGTATCAATATGTGAGAAATTAAGAATTTTATAATCATTAGTTAATATAATTTATAATATAAAATGTTAATAATAACTAATTAATAATTTCAATAATGCAAAGGTCAAACCCCTTTTATATTTTTTACTTTTATACGTATGAGAAATTGAGATATTTTATAATTAAGGGTTAATGTATTAACATATATAAGATATTCATAATAACTAATTAATATTTTCTTTATTCTGTTGACAATAATTGTCAATGGTTGATGAAATTTTACACACACAAATAAATATATATGTGTGTGACTTTTTATAGGGCAGAGAAAATAGAAGAGGTAAGTTTATAGACATCTCAGAAACATGCTTAGGGTGTTGGTTACAGTGTTTTCTTTGTTTATAATCATTGCAGCAAACATGTTGATAGTACCAGTGCAGGGTCGACAAAGTGGAGTTGATGGCTTCACCTGGAGTAAAACTTTGATTATTCAAGATGATTTGGTGGGTAATAATTATACTCAGCTCTTAATCCATTGTCATTCAAAGGATGATGATCTTGGCCCACATTATCTTTCAAGTGGACAAAACATAAATTGGTCCTTCAAAGATAATATTTGGGGCACTACTCTATTTTGGTGCAACTTTCAGTGGAACAGTGTTCAAAAGACCGTTGATATTTATAAGTCCAAAGATGATTTTTACTGTGCACGACAATGTTGGCGAAGTATAAGACCAGATGGAATCTATTTTTACGAGGGAGAATATAATAAAGGAAGATGGATAAAGAGATATTCATGGTGAAGCTCTAAACCATTAGTTAGTTTTCTACCTCAAGGGAAAATGAAAATAAAAACTAATTAGCATTATGAACTATGTTATATGAATGAATACAATACTTTATTCTTATTAATAAAACTTGACTCGTGCCTTGCACGGGGAATTGAATTTTGAATGAAAGTTTAAAATTTGTTGATTAAATATTGATTAATTTTATTGGTTAATCAAAGTGATGTGGTTTGGTTTTATTTTATTTCAGTATTTCTGCACATTTGTTATTGTTTCTTTTTTATTGAAGCATAAAGTTTTTTGAGAAAATAAATAGACCATTGTTGACGTAGTTGTTGCTGCAAAGCACAGTGTTTTAGGGGCAAATTTATGAGATCGATATGTGAAAATAGAACAAAACTTTTGAATAATGGTAAATGTTCGATTGTGGTGTAAATGTAATGTAGCCGAAAAAAACGTGAGGTTACACTTTAAAACTGCCAAAACTCAATATTGTTAAATGACATCATTTGGGCATCATTCTCGAGCTCCCAACTAATTAGCATTATGAACTATGTTATATGAATGAATACAATACTTTATTCTTATTAATAAAATGACATTTTCCTATATTTATTCTCATTTATTGTTCCTACGACTATTACTTTCAAAAAATTATTTCTTCCAACTCTCTAAATAATATGTGTTCCTCCCATGTAAATCACAGTGACGAGAAGAATCATGAACTCTTATTTATGAAACACACAAAATAATTTCACCGTCAGTTCTATTCTTCCTTATATTTCACCGTCACTCAAATAAGTAGGTTTGCGCGATATGGAACGTCACGTCTGCAACATACAGTTGACATTAGCTTTTTTACAGATTTTTTTTCACAAAATTTGTTTAATGTACTTACAATTTATTGCGAATCTACGTGCGTATTCGAAATATTAAAAACTTATAACAAGAAAGTTGTAGAATAATTCAAAGAAAATTCACAGAAATATTTATAGGAAAATTTGCAAAATTATTTTCGTGATCTAATTGTAGCAATTTAAACCGCCACAAATAGCGAAACAATTTGTAATCCATGTGAAAACTCACATTAATTATAGTTTTGCAAATTTCCGATTGGATTGGGTTTAAGAATTATTTTTGAAATTAAATATAGCTAAATTGTGTTGATGTGTAATAACTTGTAGTATTTTCTATTGTTTGATCTTATTATTAATATTAAAAATACTAAACTTCAGCCAACATATAGAACAAGTGAAAAACAAGTAAGACGAGGCTTCAATTTTCTCTACCTAGTGTTGGATTTGAGATACACACACTAACACACGCAAGTAAGAGCAAGTGCACCCTAACGCAAAAGTAATATAGGAATAAAGTCTCAGTTATTGACCCCAAGAGACCAAATGATGACTAATTCCGGATGTGAATCATTGTCTAGGAAAATAAGAATTGTGTTTGTTGTGATCATACAAGTGAAATAAGAAGGAAAGTAAAGCAGAAAAGAATCAGATAAAAAGTCATCTACTGACACAAATCCAATGGTCGCAACATGCCTAACATCCAAGTCCTACGACTTTGATGACAAGGCTTGTCCTTTTTTTAATCAAAGGTTTTGGAATAAATATGTAAAGGGTTGTCAAACGACACATGAGAATAAATCTCAAAGAGCGATATCATAATGCAAATACATAAGTAAAATGAGGACAAGCATTGCTCACTCAAGCTAAGAGCCTTACACGCCCAGCTAAACCATCATGTAAAAACCCTCAAGCTCGTAAAAAAAACCCTCCAAAAACCTCAAAATTAATAGAGAAACCAATTGACTTCTGAGCGAAAATAAGTTTTATCGTCCTTTCTACACAACGCTCTGATCAACACAACTAAAAAATGGTCAAATCAAAAGCTCTAATAATATGGAGAGAAGAGGAAGACTCTTGAAGACCCCAAACAAATAGTAGCATAAGCTAAAGCAGATGAGCAATTGATGGAACCATTGAGGGATGGTGGTGGAAGCAGACCCAAGAGGAGCAAACCATCGGTGGGAGGTGTAAACCGTGATAGGACCTAAAGTTGATGCTTGTAGGAGGTGACTGGTGCCTGGCATCACGAACGATAGAGCCAAGGTGAGGGAGGATTGGACTGGGCGAGCCCCCTCGTCATAATAGCACAATGAAGTCTCGTTTTCTCAGTAAAGTAGAATTTTTTTCTCTCAGTTAATGAAAGACATAAGACTTGTCCTTTTTTTTTTGGTCAATAGAAACATAAGGCTTGTCCTGAAGCAGTGGTTATTGATAGTGAATCTGGCCTAATCAATCAAGCTTCTAGAAAGCCCAAAAGAAAAATACCAAAAGCCAAATAGATGCATAATTTTGTTTAAAATGTAGTGTGGTATAGAGTTTAGATAATAACTTTTGGTTATAGAATACTCTCTATTTTTAGAATGGTGTCACTTGTATGGTCATTCATACTTTATGGATAGTAGTTACCTCAATAAATCGTAATTAATTATCAAGAAAAATCAATAAATTGTAATCAATATCAATCAATCATCATCAATATATATTAGAAAAGAAGAACTTCTATCAAGACTGATTTAGTGACGTGTCATTCTCACGTTAATTCGTCGTGACGTGTCATTCTCACGTTAATTCTCATAAAAAAATACATTTTTAAATTTTAGATTTGATTAGGATTTATATTGTTTATTTCTTGATTTATCTTATGAGTTTTTTATTGTGATTTGCTAGATTTTGATAGTTTTTATCTATATTTATTTAGTACCTTTTTTAAATTTTAGATTTGATTAGGATTTAGGTTGTTTATTTCATGATTTTATCTTAATTTATCTTATTATTTATTTTTAGAGTATTAATTAATTTTTATGGTATTTTTATTGAATTTTCGAATTTTTAATTAATTCAGGATTTTATGAGTTTTTACTGTGATTTGCTAGATTTTTGTAGTTTTTATCTATCTTTATTAATTACCTTTTCAAATTTTAGATTTGATTTGGATTCCAAAACAGATATTGAAACCGAATTTTAAAATATTTGCCCTAATTATCTAAGATTTAAACAAACACGCATAATCACATTCATGATTAATTGATATATCAAATACAATAGACATATTTGCCGGGAAAAAAAACACTAGTTAACCTATAATTTAAAATATGCAGAAAGTTGAGCTTCCTGATCACCATTCTTTTCTTGTCAATTTTACTTTCCTAGATGATTATCACCTTGAATTCGGTACAATCATTGGTGGGATGCCAATAAACCTTCATAGTTCAACTCAACCAAAATTTTAACTGCATGGCTTTTCAATAATCAAGTAAATATATCTTTATAGGTTTTATTTCTCTCTAAACTCTCTTTTACTGCAACTCTGTTTGGGTGGTTGTCGCGCCTCCTCCTTTCCGGCACGGCAGCAACCCCTTGTTTCCTCGTCTTTCCTTGTTATGCTTCTTCTCGGGTTCGTTCTCCTCTGATTCTCGTCCCCTCGGTTCGATCTTTTCGCATACCTCTCTGCATCTTCTTCCCTCCCTAGTGCGCCACCACCTTTGCTCTTGTTGATCCATATCTACTTACTCCCGCTCAGTGGGTATCATATCTCACTCTGTATGTTGGTGACGGCGGTAGATCTCTAGTGCCCCTTTGTTTCTAGCTCGCGGGGTTGATGGATGGTGTGGCTTTTTGTGTGGTGCAGCGGGTATCTCGGTTCGATTTTTGATGCTCAGTTCCGGGGTTTTGGTGTGTCGTCTAAGGTCGTTGGTAGTGGTTCTAGGCTGGCTGTAGATCCGAGAATTCAACTGCGGACCCGGGTTCCTTGGGACTCTTCTAGCTTCTGATGGTGTTTGTTTTACCTCTTCTCCTCTTTGAGCTGGCGTTCGTGTCGTCGTGCTCTGCTGTTTGAGGTGTGGTTTTGGAACTGCAACAGAGGGGGCGTTCCCTCTTTCAGCATTGATCAGCATGCTCTCTGTGACGCCAAGTTATGGAGAGAGCTTCGGCTGTGTTGGTAGGTTTCTTCCTAAGGGTCTATGTGTGTTGCGGATGCAGACGCGGAGTTGGTGTGGCCGCCAGATGCTGGTTGATGTTTGTTTTATGTTTTGTTATTTTGTTTCTTGTCAGTTGTGGTTTCCCTTACGTTATTCTCAACCCTATGGCGCATTGGTTGGTTTTTGTTGTTGGGGTTTTAGTTTGCTCGGCCAGTTTGGGTTTTTGTTTTGCAGGTGTCGAGCGGCATGATAGGATCTTTGATTCGTCGTTGTTTTTTCAACTTTAATGTGAACTTTTTTAGTGAGTAGACGCTTGGGGGTTTATAGCACACTTGTGTGCTTGTGGTTTTATCGAGGTTTTTGGGAGGTTATTGTTGTAGTGGTTGTGATTTTACCAACTTTATGTAGTTAGGTGATTGTAACAATGTTGAGAGGGGTTGTTTCTCAACAATTTATATGTATTATCATATTTTTTTTTCCAAAAAAAAAAATCAAGTAAATTGCAGCATCTCCACAATGTCCAAAATGTGTTTCATAGTAATGTCAAAGGAGGAAGATACTCAAACGAAAATGAAAGAAAACAAGCATCAGGAGGACAAAGGTGAAGGTAGAAGAGTGGTTCAATTCTGACATTTACGATGGTGGCCAGCTTAACTCAGTCACCATCGGAGGATGACCAAATTTCAGTTAATTGATGCTAAGGATGGTGACTTGTGGTTGTTGAGGGTGAATGCTAACAATGGCATGGCGATGCTTCGTTGATGACTGTGGTGACGATACAAGGGTAAGTGTTTTGGACATCTTACACTACCAAACGGAGAAAGTATAAGCATGTCATAGGAATTTACCAAAAGCCTTATTCCATAACAACAACAAAAGTCTTATCCCATCAAGTTGTTATAACTTATAACCATCATATTTTAAAAAGAAATTTAGAGGTATGATATATATTAGAATTAGGAAGACCTAACTCAACTCAAAAGCTAGCTCAAGAGTTGATGTTGCTCTACCATTTATAAACACTTGTTTAGCCATATCTCTAGCCAATGTGAGACTCTTCTAACACACTCCCTCACGCCCAGGGCTGGACGTCTGGAGCGTGGAATTAACATCAACGGGTGATCCAAATATGGGAGGTCTCCACAACAAATGGATATAGGATAGACTCGGATACCATATTAGAATTAGGAACACCTAACTCAACCCAAAAGCTAGCTCAATTGAGGGTTGCTCTACCTTTTATAAACACTTGATTGACCATATCTCTAGCCTAGGTAGGACTTCTAACAATATACATCTCCCAGTTAAGGTCATATTTCACAATCTTCAAGAAACATGTGTGGAGGCATGATTATGAACGGTTGAAACAGCAGATAGTTACCTAAGAGCTCAAAGGAAAACAAAAAATTCTAAAATTTAGACTGTCTGCCGTAACTTTATTTGGATTGCATTGCTGAATATGCTCATTTCAGGAATTCAACTGATAATCTACCTAGATTTAAATAGAAATTTTATTGAAATGAAACTTTCCAAAAAATACTCTCAGAAATGAAGAAACTGTTGAAAGTTTTCCTTGAAAGGGCAGTACCATTTGCGCTGAATAATCATCATGCACTGATTGTAAAAGTTACTTCATAGCTAACATTATAACTAAGTGGGGGAGAGAGAGAGAGAGAGAGATATGCCACTGAAGAAAACTGCTAATGGAAACACACTGGAAAGGAAACAAAAAACCGTTTGAACATGAAATAAACAAGTTCTATTCATGGTTTTCAACCGTGGCTCTTGATTCTCATGATCTCTAGAAAAAACAAAGATAGCACTTAAGTATTCATTCAACATAATTGGTACAGAAAAACTGGTCACATAGTGTTCTGGATAATTATTTTATAAAAGAAATATTTCTTCACTGTGAAATGTCAAGTACCTATAAATTTGATATGGCACATTCTGCTGAACCAGCTGATTTATACATTGACGACGTTTTCTTCATACCATTTGTATGTATCAACAAGCCCATCCTTGAGTGAGACTTTTGCTGTCCAACCAAGGCCAGCAAGTTTGGAGCTATCCATCAGCTTTCTTGGAGTCCCATCAGGCTTAGTAGTATCCCAAACAAGATCCCCCTCAAAACCCACCACTTCCTTCATCAATTCAGCTAATTCCTTAATAGTAACCTCCTTTCCACTCCCTACATTCAAGTGCTCAAGTCCACTGTACTTCTCCATCATAAAGACAACCGCATCTGCCAAATCATCAACATGCAGAAACTCCCTTAATGGACTCCCTGTCCCCCACACCACCACCTCCTTGGCACCTTTGACCTTTGCCTCATGAAACCTTCTCATCAAAGCAGGTAAAACATGTGAATTCTCAGGATGAAAATTATCATTCCATCCGTATAAGTTGGTGGGCATTCCTGAAATTGCATCCCACTTGTACTGAATTCTGTAAGCCTGACACATTTTGATCCCGGCAATCTTGGCAATCGCATACCATTCATTTGTGGGCTCTAAGGGGCCAGTAAGCAAAGCATCTTCAGGGATAGGTTGGGGTGCAAATTTGGGGTAAATGCAAGAGGAACCCAAAAACAGTAGCTTCTTAGCACCGTTGCGATGAGCGGAATCAATGATATTGGTCTGGATTTGGAGGTTGATGGAAATGAAATCAGCAGGGTATGTGTTGTTAGCATGGATGCCGCCAACTTTGGCAGCAGCTACAATGACAAACTCAGGCTTCGTAGCTGCAAAGAAGGCTTCAACATCAGCCTGGCGAGTCAGATCAAGCTCAGAATGAGATCTCAAGATTACATTAGTGAACCCAAGCTGGGTAAGCCTACGAACAATGGCCGAGCCAACAAGACCCCGGTGGCCAGCCACGAAAACCTTAGCCGATTTGTCAGCTAGAAATGAATTTGATGACAATGCCGCTGCAAATACACAAAAAGAAGAACTCACAAACTCAGATATTCAAAATCTAAGAAAGAAATTACTCTCATTTTGGCTATTTTGCCAGAATGAGTTACCACTTAGCACTGTTTTTTCTTTGTTGACTCTAGGACCACTAAGACTGATCTAAAAACCACCTTTGAATCTGGTCAAATTGCGGTCGACTTCTGTCAAATTTTTCAGTGTATAACTTTACAAATTAAGAGATTCAAATTCAAGTTTCAAATTTCAATGCATAACTTTACACATGAATGAAGAGAAGAAAGTACCATTGTTGTCTTGGCTTCCCATGTCTAGTGTTTGTAGCAAGGTTAGTATTGAGCTTCCAATCCCAAATCAAAACCCTGAAACGAATCAACAACAGGAACTATAAAATCAACAAGTTACCATAAAGAACAAAGCAGAACAAGCTACGAATCGACGAACGGCACATTCCGATGACCGATTCAAACGTGAAGAGAAACCCACTTCCAAAACGACGAAACGAAACCTGGGCGAAGAAATTGAAAGCTGTTGTTGAGAGGAACGAATGGGTTTGGTGGTCAAGGAGGATCCGATTCCGAGCCAATGGCGGAGACGCCGGCCTGAAGTTCACACCGGTGAATTGAGGTCCGGTAATGAAGCTCAGATCTGATGGATTCCGGCGAGATCGAATCAGGATCCCTTGTGTTTTCGCTTTGCTCTCACTTTTATTGCTATTTTTTTCTCTTGCACATGGAACCTTATAATTAATGTTTTTCTTATAATGTAGAACAAAAAATGAGTGATAAATATGTAATCTAAGGAAGAAAATTGGAAAATAAATAATATATTTTAAACCAATATTATTTACATTTCTTAATATACCTATTTTTTCTCTTCTTTAAAAATTATTTTGAAAGAGATGAGGTACTTTAATTGTAATTCCAATCATTTATTGTAGCATATTTGAAAAGTACAAAGCTTATTTCAAGATCTTTCTTTCCACTTTGTCAAATTCTCCAGTAATGTAGTACCATGTGCTTAATTTTTAAAATTTAACAATTAAATTTTAATAAATATTATTTATTTTTAGAAATAAAGTCCACTTGTCATTTTTTCAATGTAGAGCATGACAAAATGGGGCATAAGGAATGTTTTTTCCATTTAAAAATAGGCATATAATTCTTGATGTGTGCTTACCAAACACACATGACAAAGTTATTGGAATTCCGGCTCAAGTGAGGACTAAAAAGCTTGTTGTTATGTTATTTTCTTTAATACACTTCAATGAGGGATTAAAATAAATTTTCACTCATTTACGGGAGAAATCTAGCATGGACCAGTTTAAAGAGTGGTTCATAGATGGACCATGTAGTAAAAAGTTTAAAATCAAAAGTACCATCAATGGATAAAATTATATCAAAAATTATCCATAATCTCATTTTTTCATCTTCTTCGACGATGGCAGTGGAGTAACTAGATGGGGTGCCCGGTTCAACGAAGAAAGACGGTGGTGGAAGCTTCTAGTGACAGGGACGACGGTGAAGACAAAGCAATGGTTGAGCTCGTTGATACTAAGATAAGGAGCACAATTTTAGGGGAGGAAACTCATATTCGAAGATAAGGAACCCATATCTGAAGATAGGATACCCGGATTTAAGGAGAAGAACTCAGATATGAGGAGAAGAAACTCATATCAACCCATCAATAATCATGCGCATGGAAACAATTCATTTTCTACTTTTGGTGCAATCTTCCTCTATAAATCGCATTTCTCTTCCCCTTTGTTCATTATGTTCTCCTTATTGCGACTCCTCGAAAAAAGAATCGTAGGCTTGCGCGACCGTGGAGAGAGAAGGTGCAGCCTTGCGCCGCCGCGAAACATACGAGGTGGAAGACAACCTTGCACCGACGTGGGGGAAGAAATCACGAGCTTAACGTCGTCGTTGGGGATAAAACCTGGCTTCGTGCTGCCGCAAGAAGGGGATAATCCTCCATGATCATTGACTTCATCGTCGGTACAAGAAGGAAAAGAAGAGGTGGAGTTGCACTGGTACTGGTTCGGATTCAACATTGTCCTCATGGTTTGAAGGAGGTTGGAGTGGATCCTAAATGGGTGAGTGTCGATCTGTAGAAGTGGATGAAAATGTAGTGGTGCTCAATCACGACGCTCCTCACCATTCTCACTAGTTCTCAATTGTCTCACATTCAAACCCTAATTTCATCCATTTCCCAATGCTTCTTAAGTTGCTCATGTTCATTTGATTTTGATAAATTTTGTGTGGTAAGGAATCCTAACTACCTTCTCGCAAAGTAATGGAAAGTATGACTATGATTGTGCTATTATCCCATTTCTCGCTAAGGTTTTTAAGGTATCGAGTTCCATATACAAGTTTCCATTTTTGAACATCACAGGTTGGTGTGTCTCTCATTGATAACGGAGTGGACAACAATGGTGTTGGTTTTGATTTGGTTGGCGGAGGTGAGGGGACCAGCTCTGGTGGTTTGGCGTTTGGCTATGGGTGAGGAAAAGTGAAGGAGAAAGGTTGGAAAGTGATGTGTGTATGGCTCACTAGGATTATCAAACGAAGATTCATCTTCTTGTTGCTTACATATTTTATTGGGTTAAATTTGCATATAACGACTGAGGAGACATGGTGCGGGCGATGGAGGAATTGAATGAAGTTTTCTAGCGACAGTGAGGGTGATTGAAGGGAGAGATTATAGAAAAACACAGAGTTATTTTATAATCTTGACTTTTAATTATAGATTATGTCAGGACCATACTCACTAACATATTTTATGTTTTCCCAAATTGTTTAATATTATTCTTATTTTCTACGTCAATTAATTATTTCTTTTGACACATGTCACACATTGACATACCTTTCACTTATTTTCTCAACAATTAAATAATTCAAAAAGAAAAACTTATTTCTACTTATGGAAACTTTAAAGTGGCACTTTTGATAATTTGAATTAAATTGGGGGTAGGCAGGTAATAAGCCATCTTATTTATTTATATTTTGAATTATTTTAATCAGTTTAATGTCTCCTATTAATGACCACCTAAAATTTGTTTCCCACTTTCTATTTATTGGCCAATCAATTTTTTTTTTGAAAACCAATTTAAACCATTATTTTGACTAAAAAAACCACCTCAATGATGCCCAATCAAATTTAAAGGTGATTAAGTCCCATTTGAATGTTTCAAAAAATAAGTCTCATTAGAATTCTATTCACATGTTCTACTCAATTCAATGTACCAGATTGAAATGAAATTAAACTTAACTAGCCAATAAACAAGTGGGTTATCACAAATTTTAAATAAATATTTAAAGTCCACTTTGAAAAATCCCAAGCTCACTAACTGCACACATATATCGTGGCTATCTTTTTCTTTGTCTTTGCATTTAATAAATAATTTTTTTTTACTTCCCCTTGGAAGAACAAAAGTTTTCTGCAACTAATCATAAATCATTTTCAATACACCAAATTCAAATCCATTCTACCACATCGTTTTCTGGTTCACAAAGATACTTTGCATCGGTACAACACAAATATTTATGGAGCTTCAATCTTTTCTTCTCCTCCCTAACCCCATTGCCCAGGTATAAATAGTCATTCTCATGGACCTTTATTTCCATCTTCGTTCATGCTTTGTTTTCGGTATATCCTAGCTTTTTTTATGTTTTGGTTTCATTTGATCGTTCCTGTGATTATTTTTTGTATATCCTACTCATTGTTATATTCAATCTTCCCATGTTGTTTTTCCTATTTTGTTCTACCTTTGAGTGAGATGGTTTTGGTTTCTTTTAGCATGTCCTTTGTGTTTCTAGCATCCTCATCTCTCTCTCTTTTCATGTGATTATTATTTCCAGGAAGACTTCACTACTCCGTCGATGAACTACTCACAAACTGGACTAGAGTTCAAATGCTCATAACTAATGAACTTATTACTACGTAGAGACTGCAAGGCAGAAGAACTGGGATGACCAAGACGACTGTGCCAGAGACTCTGAGCTAGACCAGCAAACGGAAAAGACGGAGTGACTGGGTATAGGTCGCCAGGACTATTACATCTCATGAGTGGAATCCCCGTCTGAAAATCAATAACCGAAAAACCATATGGGTCAAAACAAACAGAAACATTGTTATCAGTAGTGAGTTGTCGCACAAAAATTAAGTTTTTAACAATTTGTGGTGTGTGCAAGACATGGGAAAGGGACAAAGGCTTGGTTTTATAAGAGGTAGGTAGGGTGGTGTGGCCAGAACCCTGAATTGGAATACCCTGTCCGCTACCAACATACAGTTTCTGATTAAGATGACTCAAATTAGAATAAGACGTGAGATTACCTGGTGATGCTGCTACATGAGATGATGCTCCAGTGTCCATGTACCAGGTGCTATCTGGAGGAGCAAGCGTCATGGTGTGCATGGCAGTGGCAAGATCAGTGGGCACGGAGGAGGTCGAAGCAGCATAAGCCTGAGGACGCGGGCCCAGAATGCCAGGTTGCCGAGGAGGAGCAGAAGGACGAGTCCACTGAGAAGTAGGATATGGGCACGGAGGCATGGCCCATGGAGGTGGAGCCCATCCCCAATGCTGGTAGGGGAAGTACTGGTGCTGAGGAGGCATCGGAGGATAGGAGCCCTAAGAGGTGCCACTGCGGGATCCTCCACCGTTTCCACGACTCCCACCACGACCCTTAGAGTTGTGGGATCGTGAACAGTTGGAGGTCCGGCGATCAGAACTCTGAGAAGAGGCATCAGAAGAACGCGGCTGAGTAGCAACATAAGCAGCATGAGACTCAGTGGGTTTCATCTTAGCTATACTGGCTTCCTCTAAGGTGAGCATGGAGCGAGCCTGATGAAAGGAGGGGAGCGGATTGCTCTAACGGATCAAAGTAGCAATACCCCTGTATGCATCGGTGAGGCCGGAGATGAGCTGCAGAACCAGACGATGATTGTTCACAGGAGCACCGACATCACGAAGCTGGTCAGAAAGCGTCTTCAGACGCTGGCAGTAGGCAGCGACGGTCGGGAATGCCTCCATGCGAACAGTAGAGAACTCCTGCTCGAGGGTGACTGCACGAGCGTTCTGATTGTCCTGAAACAGATCCGCTAGATGCGTCCAAGCAGTGAAGGCAGTGGAGCCAGGCTCCATGATAGTAGTCCTCAGGTCAACAGAGATGGTGGAATAAATCCACTGAAGGACCGTAGCATCCAAAGTGGCCCACTGCTCATAGGCAGGATCAGTCACTGGTGGAGGTGGTTTGTCCGCAGTAGGGACAATGTGATGCAAAACTCGGTGAGAACGAGCATGAATGCGGAACAGCTCCGCCCAGGTGCCATAGCGGTCAGTCTCCACGTCAAGAATAATAGGAATGTTATTCCTAATATTCGAAACGGCTAGGGCCGGGTGAAAATCTGATTTGGCCGGCGGGGCCGAAGGAGGAGCTGCGGAGGTAACCACCGGAGGAGTGGAGGAAGCATTGATGGAAGTGGAATCAGCCATGAGAATCAGCAGAAAAAATTAATAAGAATTTTTTTTTTTTTTACTGCTGAAGATGAACCGGGCGGTCTGGCCGGTTCAGGGCGAACCGGGCGGTCTGGGGCGCTGGGGCACGGATCCGGGGTGGAGGTGACCCACTAACACGCGGGTCGGGTTGCTGTGTTTGGCTGCTACACAGCAAGAGGAAGGACAGGGCCGTGCGTGGAGGAGGCGCGGCTTGGAGGGAGGCGGTGGCCGGCGGGGAGGCGGCGGCGCGGGCTGCACTGGTGGAGCGACGGCGCGGTTGGGGCGGCGGAGATTTGGAGATCTGCATAGGGAGAGAGGAGGACGCGATTGCACAGGGAGAGAGAGAGAGAAGCAGTGAGGGTGAGAGGGAGAGGAAGGCCAGTGGCGGCGGCGGTGCTGAAGGGAAGAGCACAAGCGGCGGCGGCTGGGCGGGGAAGGAGAGGGCGCGAACAGCGGCGGCGGTGCTAGAGTTGTGCACGGCGGCGGCGGCTGGCGTGGGAGGCAGCGGTGGCGGTGCAAGGAAGGTATGCACGGCGACGACTGATGCAGAAGAATTAGGTTAGGATCTTGATAAATCTGATACCATGTAAGATAGGAAGAGTATGGAAATAATTTTGGTGTCCTTCTCATTGATAGTAATTCAATATATATACAAAAATGAATAGGTTAAAGTCAAACTAATGCCTAATATGACTAGCATGATTACAGCATAATTACAGGAAGAATAGTCATGACATTCCTATTTTATCAAGTTCAAATTCTTTAGCATACGACCTCTACAACTGTAAAATGAGACTTATAGAAGCCTTCTAATGGTGACATGATTTCTTCTATAAGGACTGGTTTTGCTGCAAAGTGCCAGATTATTTGTTAAATCATTCTAAAAATTTACAGTGGATGATATAGTCTTCTTGGGTGGCTTTGTGTTGTTCGGTCATTCAATTTTGTTCGAAATCCAGTTTAAGGATTTGGACTAAATGAGGCTGCAATGAAATTATCATTATTCTTTTTAAAAAAAATCTATGTTCTCTAATGTTGAAATATGATTGAAGCTTGAATTTGAAGAAGGATTCTAAAAAGCTACCACCTTCAAGTTCTTATTTCCCTATTTTCAAAGGGTGGGTTTTGTTAAATCTGTTGGTTTTTTTTAGGATTTAAAACTGTGAAGTCTAAGTGTTTCATTTTTCATGCCTTTTTTTACAGGATCCATTGACATTGATCTTATCACTGGACTTTTGTGGTTTTATCCGGTAACTCACATCATAATCAATGAAGAAGTCATATAACAAAGTGAATAGGTGAGTAGCCGAGCAAGTAACACACATCATAACACCGTGCATATGCAATTTTTTTGTTCAAACAAAAAGCTATTCGTAATACTTCTTGATTGGGGAATTTGAATATAGTTGTTTTCCATTTTTAGCTAATCTTCACTATTTAATATTCATCATGGCAATGTGTTACACTTGATTCAGGTTTTGATTAGAAAACATTTTGTATTGGCTCTCTTAAGCCGTGTGCTCTATATTATTTGGAGTATTAATTTATTGTGTGAATTAAAGTTTGTCTTTAATTTGCTAAACCATTAAGGAATATATGTTTTTAGCCATGGACGTCTTACTGATAATTGTCTCATGTGACTCGAATGTAGAGACTTGCCTTTCTAAATGCAGATGGTTTGTACATCTACCTACTTGAAGATCTTAATATCCATCCTCACCTTAGTAAAGACCATTCTATTGATTAATATCACTGTTTTCCTTTGTTTTTCTATGCTAATTTCCTCTATTTTGATGACTCTCAGATAATTTCCAAGCATATGAAAAATTGGAACGGCGGAATGCAGTAAGAGCTTTCTACGAATGACTGTCCAACCCCTCTTATTTCCTATCAATCCTATGATTATCCTTCATTTCTTTCTTTTCTTTTCCAGTTGCCTGATCTATGGATTTTTCTGCTGCTTGGTGCGTTCCCAAGGGGTGTTCAGGTCTAACTATGAAACCAGAATTTAAAAGAGAATCCTTTTATTTTGGCACAAATTCTGATTCTGGAATTATGGTGGAGGGTCCTTTGTGTTTCTACTATGAAGGGTTGATTGCTGTTAAGAGTGTACAAAGGAAGTGCCTGAAAACAAGAGGCGTATTTCAATTATTAAAGGTATTGTTATTTCTAGGCGTAATGCTGGCCTCAATTGAACATTCAGAATTAGAAGGATGGTGGCTGGGGTTGGCATCCAGAATCTATTTCCACTGTATTCACCAAACATAAAGGAGATAAAGGTGATTGACTAGAAGAAAGTGAGAAGGGCCAAACTCTACTACATGAGGGATAGATTGAACTTTAACAAGTAACCCCGATCTCCATCCTATATTATTTATGATTCACCTGCTCAAGTCTTTAGGGAAAATGCAAGTTTATTAGAAGTATGTAATCCAGACTTGAAAATGCAAGTTTATTATGTAATTATTAATAAATTTTTGAGAATGTGTAAAGGCACACATTGCACGCACACAACCGATTGTTTTTAATTTGACTTTCCAGTTTCCACATCTTTCTAATTCAATGGAGTGATTTAATTTTTACCAAAGAAAAAGGATTAATTTAATTTTTACCAAAGAAAAAGGAGTGAATTAAGAACATTTATAAAACTTAATTAGTGATTGCTTGGACTATATTAAATGCTTAATTTCAAAAGGAGTATTTTTTTTTATAAGCCAAGTTGTATTAGAAATTAGAGGTACAAGGGGTACCCCAACCCATAATACAACAAGATAGAGTAAATCAAACAACAAAAAGCAAAAGAAGATAAAAACTAGCAGCACAGGTGCATTTAAGTTTAAGTTACATATTAAAAAGCTTATATTTCTTCTTATGTTTAAGTTACATATTAACAAAGTCATGCGAGGAGCAACATTTTTCATGAAAATACTTTCAAGTTGATACTAATAGAATTTTTTTTATGATTTTAGTACTTTTTTTTCCAGACTTTTAAAATTAATTTTTCCAGACTTAGGCGCGGCCCAATTTTAGTACTCTAATTAAATGATTTACATTCAATGCAATCCCTCTATCGTTTAATTAAAGTTATATATATATATATATATATATAAATATGAAATGTTGACTGAAATTGGAATAAATAAACATATATAAGTTTTATTTATTTATGTTGGAGTTACAAATTATAAAGCTTATATGGGTAGGAAAATGTTATGTCAAAATACTTTCAAGTTGGAATTAATATAAAATATATTTTAACTTAATTTTAGTACTCTTCCCAACCTGTGTAAATAATTTAAGGGTATATATATAGAAGCATTATAATTTGATTGTGAATATAGGGCTCCCACAGGGGATTAGAGAAGAATTAACATGTTTAGTCTATATTTATTTATTGTATAGTACAAAGCTCCTACATGATGAAATATTTTGCATGAAATACTTTAAATCGAAACTAATAGAAAAAGTTTTAATAAAAATGTAGTATTTTTTCCATACTTTTAAATAATTTTAAGAGTAGATATGCAAAACCATACGACGGGGTTGAGAGAGAGAGAGAGAGAGAGAGAGAGAGAGAGAGAGAGAGAGAGAGAGAGAGAGAGAGAGAGAGAGAGAGAGAGAGAGAGAGAGAGAGAGAGAGAGAGAGAGAGAGAGAGAGAGAGAGAGAGAGAGAGAGAGAGAGAGAGCAATTGCCACACGGGGTTGAAAATATATAGTCTATATTTGTTGATTTTTAGGTTACATATTAAAAAGCCGATACAACGGGGGACATTTAACATGAAAATACCTCCAAGGTGAAACTAATAGAAAATGTTTTAATATAATTTTTAAACTTTTTTTAGACTTTTTAAATATTTTTAGGAGTAGATATACATATGCATTACAATTTGATTGTGAATATAGAATCTGATGGTGAAGAATGTTTATATTAAAATATTTTCAATTAAAAATAAGAAAAGAGCAAATTCTATTATTATTTTATGGGTGAGGGGGGAGGTCCGAAAATCAATTCCTGGATGGTGCAATTTATGAGTCTGATGTACAAAAAAATATCACATTTTCTATATGTTGTAAATTATGTAAAATTATTTAGATATGGGAAAAACGAACTTAAAAAATAAAATCATGCAATTTATTATATATTCAATTTTTATATCATAATCATATTTTTTTTGGTACATCGAAAAGATATCATAATCATATTAATTAAACATTAAATTAAATTGTATTTATTTATTTATTATTTATATAAAAAATCATTATATTAAGAACAAATTTAAAGGGAATAATCCATATATTTAAACTAATATATTTCTTAAATATTTTAAGTTGTGTTTTTCATAAATTTTAATAGGAAATATATATATAAAAGGGAATAAAAGTATGATAGTAAAGATCTTTTAATATAACTTATACTTTTATATAGACTTTTTAAATATTTTTAGGAGTAGATCTACAGAAACATTATAATTTGATTGTGAAAATAGGACCTGACGGGGAAGAACGTTCCCATTAAAATATTTTCAATTAAAAATAACAAAAGTTGAATCATTGGCTTGGAGCTTAAGGCGAGAGTCTGAATGCACTTTGAAGAAGGGGTGAAAGAAATTCATAAAGGCGAATAACCTTACAGAGAATCATTATGTTTGGTTCGGGATTCATAAAGCTGATCCACATGTTATTCATGTTGGAGTCATGAACGAGTTAAATTTGTGAAAAATTAAACCAACCAGAAGTCAGTTATGGAAAAAAAAAATTATTGTGTTTTTTATTTATCTTGGTGGTGAACAATTAGATTGATTGAATTTTATATCCAAAAAAATTGTATGCTTTACGGAATGTGGTGTTTTTCCACCAGAGATATGCTTTGCGATTTTTAATTAAATGTTCTTGCTTTTTCATAAATATATCATAGTATTTTATATAAGAGAATATTATTATTGCATTCTTTAAATTTTGAATACACATCCGTATTTATTTAGAGTTTAGGAAATCACAATGATATAGTGTAAAAAAATGTAATTTAATATGTAATCCATATTTTCTATCATCTTATTTGAAGATATGAAAAACGAAAATAAAAGGATAAAAAACAAATCATACAAATATTGTATTATTATATCATAAACAAATTAAAAACACAATAAATTATATTTAGATTTTTTGTTCATTCATACAAAATAAATAATTCTATATATTAAAAAAAAATTATTAAATTCTTGGAAATATGTCCCGCGTGCATCGGCACGGGTATACATACTAGTATTATTCTTATTTTCTACGTCAATTAATTATTTATTTCACTCTCAACTATAAAATAATAAATGATAAAAAAAACACAGGTCCTACCGGGAGTCGAACCCAGGTCGCTGGATTCAAAGTCCAGAGTGCTAACCACTACACCATAGAACCCGATTTGATGTTACCCTTTATATAATAATTCATATATAAAACATTACAATCCATAGAACCTGATTTGATATTTTCCTTTACGCATTAATTTATATATTAAAAACTACAAGGTTTTCGGTAATATAAAATGTTTTATACACACACTTTCTACAAAGACAAAGTGTCAAATTTCTGAAAATGAAAATAAAATACAATCTTATTATATTAAAAATTAACTAATTTGCATAGGACATTTATATAGTAACTATTTGATTATTTTATGGAATTTTATAAATATATTCATATTTATTTTATGTAGCTCATTCCTTGTACCGCCAACATATTCACATTTTTTTCCATTATCTTTTTCAGAAACTCAACCCAGCAAGAAAACTTTATTTTTTATAGGAAAAAAAAAAAGAAATGTCTCAAATTATTGAACCAATTCCCAAATGAACAAGGAACTGAAACTACCCTCATAAAACGGTCCAATTATTGATTGATGGTAGAATTTGAGACAATTGCGCCACATAATCAGACAGACAGGGAATACATTCCAATAACACATCCCTCCTCAAGCCGCCCCGAGCCGCTTCACTCTCTCTTATCTTTTCATCTGAGATTTATACAAAATAAATTGAGATTAATTACTTTTTTAGTTTAGTTTTCCATAATGTTTTGCGCACATTTCATTTATATACACTTTTTTTTTTGAAAGTACTCATTTATATACTCTTACACACA
Organism: Lotus japonicus; assembly: GCF_012489685.1. Taxonomy (NCBI): domain Eukaryota; kingdom Viridiplantae; phylum Streptophyta; class Magnoliopsida; order Fabales; family Fabaceae; genus Lotus; species Lotus japonicus. Next base: position 94,867,481 of record NC_080041.1, on the reverse strand, counting down.
CTATAAGAGGATGTAAAAAAGAGATAAATAAGTTTTTCATAATGTTTTACGCACATTTCATTTATATACACTAACACTATAAGAGGATGTAAAAAAAGTGATAAATAAGTTTTTCATAATGTTTTGCGCACATTTCATTTACATACACTTACATTATAGTAAGAGGGATGTAAAAGGAGAGATAAATAAAAAATATGATGAATAATGTGATAGTAAAAGAAGAGTGGTTGAGAGAATATGAAAAATAAGTAGAAATAAAATGAAGCATAAAATAAAGTGTAAATGAATGGGTCTTTAGCAACATTATACAAGTGGAATTTTAGGTTCTTTAGCCATATTTGGAGAAGAGTTGTAAAATCATCATAAACCAACCATGAGATAAACTTTGGTATTTGTGTCATACCAAAGCATGGTGTATTTAAGAATTTTTTATTGCAGAAGTCAAAATGAAAGACTATAAAATTCACTGAATATTGCATCAACTAATACAAAAATTTATTTGAATTCTTCATTCTTTAAAAATAATAAATTAAATTTATTTATTATTGCATCAACTATGATTTTTGAACAATTTCTCACTTATTATATACATCTAATACATTTCTAAGAAGATCATCTTTAATCTTGCGAACTCGAGTTTTAACAACTTTCGTTGTAGAGAAAGATCACTATATATAGATACTATTGAAATAGGAAGTTCCAAAACAAGACATATCAATCTAGCTTAAACACAAAAACATTGTTATAAAGTACACATTTTTCCTAAATTAAGATATCGGGAAACATCTGAATGATAATAACTTAGCTGAAAAATAACAATTTTCTTTCATAGCTTTTCATAGCTGTAAGGACTGACAAAGGGTATCATTGATTCCCAATATTTCTCTCATCACATTTAACATAAAATATTACTTTTACGTATAACTTCTATACACATATTCAATATTTTATCCTTCATTTTATCAGGTTTCATTATATCAAACATATGTTTGTCCAACAAAAATCTAAGCGACTCCACATGTGTTTTTCAATTCATATAATTGACTTTTTTTTTAAAAGAAGAATAAATATATAATTAGTTTGAGTATAAGAGATACTAACCAACTCATAAGTATGTTAAATTAAAAAATGTGTTTGTCTCTCTATGATATTACTTATATGTATAAATAAAATAAATCGTCAAATACAACAATGTATTTGGGCCTAGCTTAGTGGTAAGTCTTATCATATAAACCTTCACAATTTGATACCTGTTTAGAGCACTTTTCATTTTTTTAGCTGTTTTTGTCCAATTAAATTAAATGGTGTAAACATGATTCTAGCCCAGGATGAGTGGAGTAATTATTTATGTGAGTACTGTTGCGCTAAAGTGTTCTAAAGTATATAAGTTACCTAATAATATATATTACGTTTATCACTGGGCTATAAGAAAAATATGCATAATAACCAATTAAAAATTGAAAAGATGAAGGGCACAACGACACCAATAAACCACCCCGGTTCTTCCGCCCCTAATTTCATGCTTCATAAATATATTAGTAATATATATTTTTATTCCATATACTAGTAATATATATGATGAGTAAAGTGTTAAAAAAAGTGAAAACTAAAAGAGAAAATAAGTGAAAATAAAATGGAAAATAATATATAAATGTAGTTTTATATCAAAGGTGATGGTGGTATAGGCAATTATGGAGCTGAGTCAAACCCACAACTCTTGACCCAATATGGTTTTCCACGGTCAAACATATCTTTAGCTTCTGAGAAGCAACATCCAAGACTTTTGCTTGTGACTGCAACCCTTTTACCATATAATCATGCATCATTTCTCTCTCTCTCTCCAATATCACTCACTTTGGACTCTCTGTCTCCTCCTACCCAGCCCCCAATATAAATTCATTCAAACCCTTTCTTTTCATCTTCATTCCTAACCCAATTCATGAGGACACCATCTTCTTTCACTAACATGCTATCAAACAACAGTAACATGACCATGGATGATCTTAATAACTGGGGTACTTCTGAAACTAATCATCAAGTTCCCAAATTCAACTCTGTTCAACCTCCCTCACCAACTTCTCCTTCTTCTTACTTGGCTTTTAGCCCAACTGAGTTCTTCAATTCACCTCTGTTTTCTCCAAATGTGAGTTACAAAAGATGAACCCTTTGTTAATTAACAAGTGTAGTTTAATGTTTTGGGCCATCACTGATTGTGGGTTTTTTCTCTTTTCTATGGTTTTAGATTTTTGCATCTGCTGCTACTGAGAGTTTTACTGGTGAAAAGGAGGATGGGAAAAACTACTCTGACTTCTCTTTCCACACGCAAACAGAGCCTTCATCTGGCTTCCAATCTCCCTCAAGCATGTTTCAAGAGGTAAGCACTATTGTTATATTTTTTTTTATGCATCGGAAAATAGTAGTTATTTTTTTTAAAAGAAATTTGACCAATTGGCTTAAACAAGTATTATTTTGTGTGTCTTTGTTATTTGTTTGATCACTAAGGACACTAGGAGACCGGTCCTTGATCTCTCTGCAATTTTTAAAATATAGTGCAATTGGATAAACTGATTAATGAAGCGTTTTATTGTCATAAGCGCTTATCATATAACGAGTTTGGATACATAATTATTGGAGCTTATCAACTAGAAAAATTATTAGATAAGCTACAATAAATGATCTTTGGTATGCATCCAAACTGGTTCAAAGTCTTAGCTAACCTCATAAAGTTATTGAAACAAGCTCAAAATAGCATACAAGTGGACATAAGGGTGTACTCATGAGTTAATCCGAGCAGTTTATGAAGATAAGCTCAGAATAATTTATAAGTGGTTTATAAGAAGTTCATAAGCTATTTTCATAAGATTAATCAAATACTTGCATAAGCATGTGTGTGAGAAGATAAATTCAAATAAACTCTTCCAAACACGGAAATAAGCATTTATGTTTCTTTAATTAGCTTATGCTTTGTATGGCTTGTGGGGTCAGTTTATTGTTTACTTGTTTTGTATGGCCCTTTGAATTGTCGTTGCCTTCTTCTTTGTTCTTCTCTTCTTGTTTTACTTTTGTTGCTATAAACTAAGTTTGAATAGTTAAAACATGGTTCAAAACTTGACTAGCATATTCTAAGTTGAAAATGCCTTACTTAAAAGTATGTCAGTTTATGTTTCTATGTTTTGACAAACTAAAATCTTCATTATAATGATTATCAAAGCAGCATATTCACAGAAAAACAAGGTCTAGTTTCTTGATGCCTTGGAAGTTGGAACTCGTTATTCATGTCATATATTTGGATTTTTATTCTAAATATTTGTTCTATATGAACAACAGGAACCCCCAAAGAAACAAGACTTATGGAAATTCAATGAACCTATAAAGCAAACTGGTTTTTCAAGTGAATGTATAGCAACAAAAGCAGAATACCATTTACAAACTCAGAGCTTTTCCTCAGAAATGTTACCATGCAAACCAGAAATGCATAGCAATTCAATTCCTGGGTCTCATTATTCCAACTCCACGAATGCACCTCAGTCTGTTAGAGAACAACGGAGATCAGAAGACGGGTTCAATTGGAGAAAATATGGGCAAAAACAAGTAAAAGGTAGCGAAAATCCACGCAGTTATTACAAATGCACGCATCCAAGTTGCTCAATGAGGAAGAAAGTTGAGAGGTCTTTGGATGGAGAAATTACTGAAATAGTCTATAAGGGAAGTCATAACCACCCCAAGCCCCAGTCTACGAGAAGAACAAGCTCTCAACAATTTCATCAACCCTCTTCTTCATGCACCAACTCAGTTATTTCTGATATACAAGAAGATTCTTCAGCATCTGTAGGAGAGGAAGACTTTGCGGCGCAAACATCACAAACTAGTTATTCTGGAGGAAATGATGATGATTTTGGACCAGAGGCCAAAAGATGGTATGATCTCTAATGACCTAATTCATAATTTTTCATAATTTTAGAATGAAATGTCATGAACCAACTATCTCACAAGCTTAAGCTGTTGGATGAAGACACATGAATGGTTTTATAATAGAGCTTGAACATGCCGCCTCACATAAGAGCCCATCAGGCTTGTAGCGCGGACACTGCACAGACCATCTACCTTGTGCTGAAAATCAACTTTTTTACTAGAATAATTTAAGGCAACAAGGATTGAATTCTAGCGAACTTGATTATTAAAGCTCTGATACCATGTTCCAAAAGCTTAAGCTGTTACTTGAAGATACATGAATGATTTTATATTATAGCTTTTACTCTAAGAGCCAGTTTGGAGACTGGCTTATTGGAGCTTAACTACAAGAAAATGCACTAAATAAGCTCCAATAAGTGCTATTTGTTTTGCATCCAAATGGGTACTAACTATGATTCTCTTTGTTGCAGGAAGGGAGATAATGAAAATGATAGCTATTCTGCCTCAGAGAGTAGAACTGTTAAGGAACCTAGAGTTGTTGTTCAAACTAGAAGTGAAATTGATATACTTGATGATGGCTATAGGTGGAGGAAATATGGACAGAAAGTAGTTAAGGGAAACCCAAATGCAAGGTAATTAACTGATGGCAACAAAGACTCTCTAGTTAATGGTTCTAACTTATAAGTATTGCAATTCATGTTGTTACCAACATCAAAATTAACTTTATCTCTTGTTCAAAATATTGCATCTGCAGGAGCTATTACAAATGCACAGCCCAAGGTTGTTCAGTGAGAAAACACGTTGAGAGAGCCGCACATGATATCAAATCTGTTATCACAACTTATGAAGGGAAGCACAACCATGATGTACCTGCTGCACGCGGTAGTGCAGGTTATAACATGAACAGAAATTCTCTGAACAGCACCGTATCAGCACCTATAAAGCCCTCAGTGGTGAGCTGTTATAATAATAGTGCATCTAGCTTCACAAATTCAGTTTATAAGACTAAGCTTCCAGAAAATGGAAATCAAGAATCATATCCACAGAACATATTGCAGAGTCCTGGAAGCTTTGGGAGGGATAGCTCATTCCTTCAGTCATTTCTATCAAAGGGTTTCTAAATTTGGGACCACAACTTTATAGTTTGTTTGTATTGGATATGTTTCTGTATAGAATGTAGGATTTTAGTTATGCATAGCAGAATAGAACCAAAGAATCATGAATGGTTACTTGGCACTACAGCCATAGTGATAGAAAATATAGCTGCAATGAATGTTGTCAAGCAGATACTAAGAATGAGTTGACTGATGAATACTGTTATTCTTTTGTTGTATTTAATTTAATGGAAGAAAAGGTTTCTTTGGACTTTGAAAGTCTTTACAATTGTCAAGTACCTGGTAACAGATGTTCTTGTGCAGCAATTTCTACAATGATCTTTCTATTTTTAGTTTCATTAGATGATTTATGATGAATTTGCACCAACTTCATCACTGAGATTATGATCATTTTTCAGTTGATAGACCTTGATAGCCCTAAAAAAAATCCTTAACATAACTTTGAAGACAACAAGAAAAGAAACACAATTTACAAAGTTTACACGATTAAGAAATTTTTAAGAAAATTCTCAGGTCCAAGGTTGAAAGTTGAATTGAACAAAGTCAAGATGTTATACATATAGTAATCACTAGACAGAGTGTGGAAAAAAATAAAGCTGACTTCTTGAATAATGCATCCACCACGTACTGCATAATGGTCAACAAACAGATTTAAGAAGAAAAAAATAAATATTATTTGTTTTCATAGATGAAATCAATATCATATCTTACTGTAACATACACAATCAGGGAGAGATTGCCTTACCCCCTTTTTCTTAACATTGATATACAGATAAATGTTATTTACTGAGAAGTAAATTAAAGTATGAAACAATAATAGGTAGATTTTGTGGAAGTTCAGATATAAGGTTGTGTTGATAGTTTGTAGCCAGAAATGAGAGCTGACAATGCAAGACACAAGAAGGCGAAAATGGACATGCTAATAGCTGAAGCTGAAGAGTCCGTGAATATATTATCTGCTCCTTCCCTCATTCTATTTGTTATTGGAATTGCTGAAGAAGCTGACGATATCAAAAGATATGCAATGATCTGCAACACAAAACATTGCCAATCAAACTAAACTCAAGTTCCTAGCATTTCATAATCTTGCAGAATCACACATAACATGATTGAGAGCCAATCATAATGGTTTTGAATATAAAGTTTTGTCTAAAGCCTTGAATTTTTATCCGAGCGCAATGACGCCATGTGATCCAGATAGCCAACTTTACTTAATGTGATAAGGCTTTTGTTGCTGTTGTTATTATCTAACACTTTGAATTATTCAAAATGAAGCCTCTCCTCCACCCACCCACAGGTCATCTACATTATATGGTGGTCCCATCAATGGACTCAAACTTCTCCAAAATAATAAATTAAGGTCAATCAACGTTGCCCCCTTGTAATTGTATTATTGAAGCACTAAAAACGTCACTGAAAGTTGTTTGTCCTTAGAAAACTCTAGTTCTTACAATTGATTAATCGAAGACTGGAAGTTAAATAAGCTTTCATTTTAACTTCCTCTGAAGAGGTAACTTCTGAGAGAAGTGTCTGGTTTCCAATCCAACCTGTTCAACGTTGGTTATGACTTATAACTCAAAGCCTCAACCACTAAGGCTAAAGTTGAGTCTTCCATAACTAAAAGGGACAACAAATTAATACAATATATTGCAATGCATCATGTCGACACCATTAATTAATTTTAGGATCTTCCAAAAATAAATCAACAAAAAAAGAACTAGTATAAAAATGAAAGGCTCCGGGGAGTGTGACCACATGCTTAAGGGATCTAACTCCTTAAAGGGTAAACCTGATGCTATAAAGCTCCCGCCATTCGCGAGGTCCGGGGAGGGGCCGAACCCACTTTGTGGATCTAATGTAGACAGTTTTACTTTGAATTTTTGCAAGAAGCTGATTTCACAGCTCTAACTTGTGACCACTAAGTTGCAAGGTAGCAACCTTACCGTTGCGCTGAGACTTGCTCTCAATTTAAACTCCTTACACTCAAAAAATACATGGTAGTTTTTTGGAACTGAATTCAACCTCAACACCCTGAATTTAGTTAATGACTCCCTCACTAGGTACTTCTGTAGTGTGTACTACACCCTTTTCAATATAGCAGCAGTTATTTAATGTGAAGTTTTTTTTTCCTCTTCTTAAATTTTTGAAATGTAAAAAAAGATAACTCTTAGAGGATGCAGTCCTAATGAACTACTGAAAATTCACTCCAGATTTAGGTTAAAAAATATAGCATCATTAAAATCAATGTGATTAGAAGAAAGGAATTAATGCAATGCCAAACCTGATCTCCAATAAAATCAATCATAGCTGCCATTCTGGGCTGAATCAGTTGTTTTCCTGTAGAAAGTTCATGAACTTGACGGAACACTTGAGCTCCAGTGTACAGACAGGACAAAATCGCAATAGCCAGCAAATACCTACAATTATCATATCAAAATATCATTACCACCCCACATGAACACCAAACATAAAAATCAAATTTTGATCAAAACCCATTAATCTCCATCCAAAATCATGAAAAGGGTCGCAATTTTCCTACCTGTACTCTTCATATTTGTCGAATTCCCTCCAATCACCGTGCTGGTTGCTAGCCATGGCAATGAACGAGATCAGAGAGAAAAGCAGGGCGATCCCTCGCAAACCCAATGACCCTCTCTTCAACAAGTCCTCCCTCCTCCACCGCCTCAGGATTCCACCAACTCCGCCGGTGGAAGCCGCCGGAGCCTGGCGGTCCCCGGCGGGGGCCATTGGCGGAGTCTGTACATGTATCTTTGGCGTTGAATTCTCCTCCTCCTCCATAGTCGACGACATCTCTCAAGCGATTCCTCGTAGCCTTCGAGTTCGTAGATTTCGGAGTGATTCAGATAAGAACAAAGTGAATTGAAGGGAAAAGAATGAATGTGAATTGAGAAGAAGAAACCAAAGTTTGTTGAGTCTTTTTTTTTTCCGTGTGAATTGGTTTTTTTTGTTTGTTTTAGTGTCGATGTCTGTAAATTCGTTATGGAAGTTAATGATGACGTGGCGTGAATACATTGATTGCCAGCTACTCTCGTGCTTTGTTGCATTGTATGCTCCATAGTTGATAAGCGATGAAAAGCTGCATAATTGTTTTATAGTCATGAAAAACAAATGCTGCATAATTGTTTTATAGTCATGAAAAACAAATGGGGCGATATGAAAACTCACACGCTAAGAGAGACGGAGAAAGAGAAGAGAGATATGAAGTGAATTAATAGAAAACTATATAACATAATGAAATATGAATGAATTAAAACTCAAGTAATATACATAGTATAAAATAATATGTTAGTATCATCATAATATTACATTTAACTTTGCATAAAAGGTATCAAATGATTTGACTTGTTTTTCGTCGCAACTAGAGCTGAGCAAGATTACATGTCCTGACCTAAAATTGAGCTATTAGACAATATAAAAACATTAACGCGTTGATTGGGCCGGGTCACTAGCTAAGATAAAAACACAACTGCAAATAGAGACAATTTGTCATGGTCGAATTCGGGTATCGACATCCAGTTTGAAAACCAATACATATATGGCCTTAAGTTTTTTTTATTTTTCTTATTGAACTCAGGTACCGGTCAATATAATACTTGAAAACCTAAAAAAATTGTCTTCTCCAACCCTAGTAGGCGCCGCAGCCAGCCACTCTCACCTCACCTCTCTCCATAACCTATGAAGTGATTTCTTTGTGGCTTTGTCCATTCTCCACATCTTTTCTCTCAATTTTCTACTGCGGTTCGTTTCTTGAAAGCTTTGACCTTTGAAGTGATCTTCCTCTCTTGCACTATTTCTCCTATAGTCATGCTGAAGGGATCATATACTTTAAAATTTTGAGTTTGACCTTTGAAGTTTGATGGAATCTATTTGGCATGGCCCTTAGAGAGATTGATTGATCGATGCCCTCAGATCCGATTCAAGGAGGAAGCCGATGAAGAAGCTTGCTGGGAACCAGGGAAAGGCTGGAGAGATAGATCTTTCTTTATATTTGGTAAGCACTTCAGTGATTGTGAGCAATTGGTTCTATCTTTGTATTTTTGGTTGATGTCTTTCTGTGTGTTTTTCTTCATGTATTCTTCTTTGATTTTAGTTGATCTTCATTTATGTATTTATTTTTGTTCAATAATTTTTAGCATCTTCTTTTGTGGTTATTTTTTGTTTGATCTTCTCTTTGTTTATTGGTGGCCAAACCTGCCCCAAACCGCCCGCATAACCTGCCATCTGACATTGCCCAAATTCATAGAACCGAAACCAATCCATGATCGATCACAGATTAAGATATGCACATTTCAATTTTGGTCGAGTAAATTGAAATTGGCTCAAACACGCCCAAACTTGTTCGATGCTCATCATCCCAACTCCCAACAGTGTGGGTGGTGAAAATAAATGTGTTGTATGTTAGAGAGATTAATCTTACGACTACCGGCTGTGAGCCTGTGATGATACATTCATTAACACAAAAAAAGATTAGATTAGATTTGGAAATTTTTAAAACACACTAGTATAAAAAAATACAAAAGCCTGGTGATTCATATATTGGGGGTTATACACCTCTATAATTTTATCTCCATGCTGTCTTTGGTTACTTGTGGAGCAAGCAAGTTGGATTGAACCCCTCTTATCACCTTCCTTCCCTTCCTCAATTAACCAAGCTCTCTCTCTCTCTCTCTGTTACTTCTTTAGTTAACAGGCTGTTAATTCATTGAAAACCATGAAACCAACGCCCAAACGAGGACTTGGCCTCAACCCTACACAAGCCAAACTTCCTCACCAAAGCAGAGCGCCAACAATTGGCCCTTAAACGCCGCCAGGAAGTAATCGCCGACCAGAACCGCCGCCATGAACTGCTCCTCTCCGGCAACCTCCCATCCTCCGACTATATCTCTGGTACATGAACCCTCTGTACCAGAACCCTAACGAGGCTCAGCCGCGGCTTACGCGCCGCCGCGAGCAGAAGCTATCCCCTTGGTCTTCAGCAGCGCGGAGTTGCTGAAACTGGTTCCAGGAAAACCGCTGCATTCGTTCTTCCAATGTTGAGCTACATTGCCATGCTTCCCCCAATTAGTGAAGAGAATGAAGCTCAGGGCCCCTATGCTGTTGTCCTGGCTCCTATTCGCGAGCTCGTGCAGCAGATTGAGGATGAGACTGTTAAGTTTGCGCGATATCTCTCGGGTTAATGTGGTGTCCATTGTTGGTGGGCAGTCAATTGAGGAGCAAGGGTTTAAGATGAGTAAGGGCTGTGAGATTTTGATTGCCAACTATATATGCCTGAGAAAATTGAAATATACACCCATCATATGGGGTGTACTGGTCGTGCAGGAAAGATGGGTGTGGCCACAACATTCCTGACTCTTTGTGACACTGAAGTCGTTTATGACCTCAAACAGATTCTCATTCAAAGTAATAGTCCTGTTCGACCTGAATTGGCAAGGCATGAAGCTTCAAAATTCAAGCCAGGATCTATTCCCGATAGACCACCTAGGCGAAATGACAAGGTATTTTCTCATTAGGCATCTTCTTTGGAGGTTGACTCTTACTTTGAGTGAGTATTCAGTTTTCTAGGGTAGAACATCTTGACTGTGATGTATAGTAGCCTGATTTGCTTTTTGTGGGTATATTTATAATCTTGTATAAAGCTCTATCGAAACACTCCTTTTCCGGTACCATTGTTGTTGTTCGTGTGCTCTGCTTAATTGGAGCAGCTATCCGGCATATATTTCTAACAGGAATTGATAGTTTTCATGGGAATCTCTTATCATTTGGCTATAATATTTGTCATCTTATGCAATGGCTGGTGATTATGCTCATTGCTTTCTCCAGGCTGCGCTAAAACTGTTACCACTTGTTTGAGTATGATTATGTTTGAAATTTTAAGCTTGAAATTTTACTTCATATGCAATGTTAAATTAGTAGTTAGGAATTGGGATAACAGGATTGGAAAATCTTAGAGACAATGGCCCTAGAACTTTGGTAGATAGAAGTCTTGAAAATTAATTTATTAAGCTAAATTGGACAATAGTAATTGGGATAAAATGGTTCTTAACGTGTTATATAAACACTTCTGTTAGTATTACGGTCACAAATGCAAATGTGAGGATTGATTTGACCAATGGATAAATCTTGTCTGGACTAATTTCATAATTTCCAACTTCTAGGGTCTAATTTGGCTGGCTCCTATTCTTTTGGGGACCAAAATGATGGTTCACTAAACACCTACCTAGACCTTTGCACCAAAATAGTGCAGTTGATGTCCTAAGAAAATCTTGAGAAAATAAAAGGATCTTGTCAACCAGTGTGTATAAGGGACTTCAATCCAATAATAAATTTATCTGCTGCATCTGTCCATCAAGTTTACATTGTATAATTGCAACTCTGAGGATTTGTTTCTGTAATGTGGAGTGATAACCTTTGTTCATTTCTTCCCTACAGGTAGTTTTGATCTAGGGTCTTTGAGAACAATTGTAAGCTCCCGATCCTTTGTGGTCCTGCAATGAGAGCATGATGAACTCAAGTTGGTATCAGAGCTCCCGATCATGGGGGCTCTGCTTCCGCACTCAAACCCTAGCTCTTTACAGCATCAGTTTCCGTTTCTGCTGAGAAAATTCCCGCAGCTTGAGTTCTGCCTAAGTCACTTTGCCTTTTATTGGAACCATAGTCCTCTTCTACATACAGGAAGCCACACACCTGCAGCCGTCGGTCACTGGAAAGTGATTGGTTTAGGACCAAACCACCATCACGGAACTGCACCACTCAGATTGGCAGTTCCTCTCCGCTCCGCCGCCGGAGAAGCCAGCCACGCGCCACTCCTCTCGCAGGGCACGTGGGACAAACTCAAGGTACACTTTTCAATTTTGTCACCCTCCTTGAGTTTGCAGGGGGCTACTAGAGATAGCTAGTATTCTGTTGTTAGTCAGTTAGTTTGCACAGCTGTTAACAGTTTGTTAGTCAATTAGTTTATACTGCAGCTGCTATCAAACAGGTTAAAGTGAGTTGCTTCTATTCTGTTAGTGTCTCAAGTCATTGTATATAAAGCATCTTGTACTGAAGAGATTAATCAATGATTCATAACATTCTATTAGGTTCAAAGTTAAAAACCAGCAAATACATCCAATTATGCATTCTTTTTAAAGTATGCATCTATATTGAGAATTGGTTGAACTCTCTTTACAACATTTGTGCATATTCTATTTGTTTTTATATATATTACTGTAAATTTTCAACCTGGAAACTTTGGGTGGTTATGCAATTTAGAATCCAGGGGATACATCCAATTATGCATTCTTTTTAAAGTATGCATCTATATTGAGAATTGATTGAACTTTCTTTACATTTGTGCATATTCTGTTTGTTTTTATATATATTACTGTAAATTTTCAACCTGGAAATTTTGGGTGGTTATGCAATTTAGAATGCAGGGGATACTCACTGAAATCCTGAATTTTCCCTCTTATGTCACCTGTTGAAATTTAGTGGTAGAGTTTGTCATATTATTTACTTAGAAATTGCTAGCTAAAATTTTCTTGCTCGGACATGTGTAGGTAAATAGGTTACTTTGCGAAAGCTGCATGCTGCTCATCTTTAGCTAAATTTTACAAGATTTGTGCAGGCCTATAAACTCATTTCTATAAATGATTGCAGGCCTGAACATAGTATGAACCTTCTCTCAATTAAGTATTAACCCTTCGTTCATCTAGTTACTAAGATAATGTACAAAAAAAAGTGATTTTGTTAGGATCGGTAAAATCCTAACAGAGAAATCGGTAGAGAAAAGAGGATAAAGAATATTTTTTTGGTATTTTTATTATAAAAACTGGAAAATAAAATAAATAACCCTCTCCAAAAGGGCGATTCTCTTACAACTTAATAATTCAATTCATGAATCTAACCTAGGGGTTCTCCTATTTATAATACATTAATCTTAATAAGATAAACTTCACCCCTAAGAAATTAAGTATATTTATTAATCAAAATAAAAGATAACTTCCTAATATAAAAATACTCTAAATTTAAAAGAAAACTCTACCCAAAATAAAAGATTTCCTAAAATAGACTAAAAAACTGAAAAGAAAAAAATAAAATAATTCTAAATCCCTAATAATTAGATCCTAACAATACTCTCTAAAAAGGAACCTTGTCCTAATGGTACTCCTATTTGGAGGCATGTATTGTTAGGATATAGTTATTAGGGATTTAGATTTATTTTATATTTACCTTTTTAGTTTTAAAGTCTATCTTAGTAGATAATTTATTTTGCGGTTGAGTTATATTTTAGATTTCAAGTATTTTTTATATTATGATGTTATCTTTTATTTTGGTTAGTATATTTCTTTATTTCTTAGGTGTTAAGTTTATCTTATCGGGATTAGTTTATTATAAATAGAAATACCCTCCTTAGGTTAGAATTAAGTCTTTTAATTATTGATTGTAAGGGAATTGCCCTTTTGAAGAAGGTTAAGCTTCTTGTGTCTTTTATTTTCCATTTAATATAATAAAAATACCAAAAAATATCCTTTATCCTATTTTCTCTACCGTTTCGTTGTTAGGATTTTACTGATCCAATTAGATTTAAGATTTATTCCTTCACTTTATCTTTAATATAGTAAAAATACCAAAAAATTATCCTTTATCCTATTTTCTCTACCGTTTCGTTGTTAGGATTTTACCTGTTACGGGAACCCCGACAACCCCCTCCCGGCTACGCCGCCCTTAAGCTCATGCTTCACGGAAACAGTGAACCTGAGCTGGGGGGCTACAGTTATGGGAAACCTTAGTTACAGACGGACACGACAATCAGGAGACGACCACCTAACCGGACGGGCACGACCCCTCTCGACTGACTTAGGGCCGACAGGTGGGCCCCCCTTCAGTACGGGACAACCACCAGTCCCACCACATAGGGGTTGACCTAGCCCAACCACCCTACGACACTAGCGGTTGGAGCAGGGATCCCAAGGAACCTTGGACCGTTGGATCGCTGCTTTACGGCAGGGAGTAACAGGGGATCCAACGGCCGCAGATGAACCAGGTACGAGCCATGCATGACGTTGCATGGCTCCAACCCTAATCCTTCTACTGGTATATAAAGGGGACTTCCCCCCTTTTGCAAAGGTAACTCATCTATCCATCTCTTCACTCACTCACTCTCATTCCTCTACTTACTTTAGCATTGGAGTCCCTTGCAGGAGCCCCTCTCGGCACCTTCTCCAGCCGTCGCAGTTTCACGCGTCCCTCCTTCCTACCCCCGACTTCTAGGGTAGTTTGGTCGCTCCCCGATCATTAGCGATCCAATTAGATTTAAGATTTATTCCTTCACTTTATCTTTAAGTTAGAGGGCAGAAATTTTATTGACAGCAGTATACCTTAATAGCCTTTTTATTTACTAAGGAGTTATATAAAATTTCATGCTTTCAACACATAACTAAAATTCTCGATCTCAAAAGTAATAAAGTTTCTCCAGGTTTAAAGAAGTAATGTTGGCAAAATCTATAGCAAAATCGCAAAATCCTAAGATTTTACGATTTTGCAGCACTGTTCCGATTCAAAACGCATGCAAAATCTTTTTTTGGTGGAATCCCGTAGAATCTTATATTTTAATCGTAAAATCGTAAAATCCTATTGAATCTTACGATTCTAGTATTTTTTTTAATTTTTGAAGCTGATTCCTAAAATTGGGGAAACTAGAGAGTTTTTTGACTTTGTGGAAAAAACAACCCACCACCCAGCATTTAGGGGATTTCAAAATTGAAGCTCTAATTGATTGTAGTTGCCAAATTTGAATGGTTAATTGACAAGAATTAATAACTGATTGTATATTTTGAAAAATCAACCCATCTGACCGTTTTCATACCTCTAATTGCCTATTTAATTCACTCATAGTAGAGTGAATTGAATCACGCATTCATGCTCTGTTTTCCTTCATTCTTCAACGTCTCTGTTTCATCTTTTAATTTCATGTTCTAGTACTCTTATGATTTTGGATTGAGATTATGACTTATATGGATGTTAATCTGATGAATTTTTATTCCAATTTTTGTTAAATGATGTGACTTACAAGATATCAATGCTATTTTTTTTGTTTTTCTATTTATGGTAGAATCTTACGATTCAATTTACGATTATACGATTATCCGATTTTGAACCCCTCTCCGATTCTACGTAGAATCTAGTTTCAAATAAAGTTGCCTTCGATAGTGTTTGTATCTTGCACCACTCCTCCAACTTGTAACTCTGCAAATAGCTTGGCAAATGCTGAAATCACCATAACATACCGCAAGTTTGATGAACTCCAGATCCCCATAGAGGTTAGCTTTAAAAGACAATAGTAGGATGTTGTTATTCCATCCTTTTTAAAACATTCATCAGCCACACCTCCTGAAGCACCGTGACCAGTTTTCTACACCAATCAGCTAGTTTGTAAGAGGAGCTAACCTCCTGTATCGTCTTCTTGGCAACAGCACCAAGTTTTCTTGTTATTCATACTATGGATTCATACAACACATTTTACAAAAAGTTTGACTCTTTCTTCCTTCATTTCTCTCTCTTAAATTGTGCAAGTACAATTTCTCAAAAGAAAATACTTGGATGTTGTTCCATCTTATTTGAGACCTTCATTAGTTACACCTCCAGAAGCACTAGGACTAGTCTTCATTTTCATTTATCTCGTTTTTCTCAAGTACTCTTGATGCCTTCAATGACTTTAGCTCATCTATCAACTGCATCAAGTTTTTGTAAGAGGATCCTCCCTCCTCTATAGTCTTCTTGGAAGCATCACCAAGTTTTCTTGCTTTCCTCCTCATTTCCCTGCTCTCTTCATCACTTCCCATCAACAGCGCAACAGCCTTTGCAATGTCTTCCCTTCTCACCTCCGCATCCTCACCGGCGGTTGTCCAAAGTTTGTTCTTTTTCGATCCAACTGGGACTCCAATTTCCAGGACTTCAGCTAGAAACTTCTCATTGTAAAATTGCTCTGCAAACATAGGCCATGTGACCATCGGCAAACCAGCATTCAAGCTTTCAAGAATTGAGTTCCAACCACAGTGAGTCACAACTCCTCCTATTGCAGGGTTGTCCAATATGAGAAGCTGTGGTGCCCAGTTCCATATGATATAGCCCTTGTTGCTTTCGTTCATCCTTTGCTCAAAATCTAGCAGGAAGCTCTCTCCTTCATCATCTTCACCCTTTTTCCTAACAACCCATATGAAATCATGACCTGAATTTTCAAGCCCATGAGCAATTTCAACAATCTGAGCTTGAGTGAGCCTGGTTAGGCTTCCAAAACTAACATACAACACAGAACTATCTTGCTTTGAGTTAAGCCAATTCAGCCATCCTGACTCTACTGCAAGGTCTCCATTTTGTCCCCTTTCCTTGTTAACCCATGCTGAAACTGGTCCTATGCTCCAGGCTTTGATCCCCATTGTGCTCTTGTAAAGTTGCTCATAATCACTTTCAAGTTCATGAAAGCTATTGTACAATGTTCCATAGCTTCTGCTCTCTGTTTCATATATTGCATTCAAATAATCTGTGAATTCATCCTCAGTTCTTACCCATTCTTCTAGCTGCAGAGCGGTAATCTCTATGTTATGTGGAAGGCCAGGAATTGAAAACTTCTGGGCATCAGAAACTAGCCCCTCATGAGGCTTATGCTTCCTGATAGAATGAGCAGCACAGCTTGAGAAGTAGCTTGAGGAGTAATAGTACAGCCTTGGGATTCCTAGCCTTGCAGCGGATTCCACCGTCCAAGGATAAAACATGTCTGTGACTATACAATCCGGTTGCAGATCCTGGAACAAGAGCTCTATTTGATCTTTAAGCATTATTATTCCATGACTGATTTTACCCAGCATTTCTAAGGAAGTTCCAGCTTTGATGTTTTCAACCCCTTCAGGGAGACCAACTTGGGCTGCAGGGAATTGAACCAAACTAGTTCTGATGGGATATCCAGAGGAGAAGTCACTGTCTATAACTTTCTGGAATGTCAAAGCATTAGCTGGGGTAGTGATGATGGTAGCACTAACTCCATGTTTGGCAAATATCCTTGCTGTATCTACCATGGGGTTCATATGGCCAGGGGTTAAATGTGGCAGAAAAATGACATGGAGTTGGTGCGGTTGAGACTCTATCTTCATGATAATTTGATATTAGTAGTTAGAACTACTCACTTTTCTTTCCAAACACAATCAGAGACTGAGCCTCTCTTGCAACTTTTCTCATGCATGTTTCAAGTGGTATGTAATATTCTTTTTATATGACTTGAACAGGAATCCTTCTTTGCTTGTCATTGCAATTAATTTTATCACTAAGCCGGTTCTTGTTCTCAATTGGATTTGTTTGTTTCATTTGCCTCTGCTTGGTCTGGTCTGCAGAATCATTTTATATTGGTGATTTGTTTTTTAACAGTCCTGGCATTTGTCTCCTCTTTTTGTTCTTGTATTTGCTGGTATAAGAACGGTTAGAATATTAAATAGAAGGTTCAAAACTTGGCTAGCATATTTTATGTTGAGAGAGTCAAAAGCATGTCAGTGTCTGCTTCTGTTTCTTGACAGACAACAGAATTGTTTGAAATATCAAACTTTAAAATCAAAACAGAAAAAAGATTATTGATGCCTTGCAGGCTTTGGATAACTTCTTGTTCTGTTGTTCATGTCACCTAGTTTCATTTGTACTATAAATAAATATTTGTTTTCTACTTGAACAGCTGGAAGCATAAAAGAAACAAGCCATGGATATTCAATGTTGCTACAAGGGAAACTAAATTTTCATAGAGGTCGACATCAGAAAACTTCGAATACCATCAACACAGGGATTCTAAAGTTGTGTTTTAAAGGGCGGCTCATGCTCGAGGGTAAGCCAAAGTGATTCCTTCTATCCGGCCTCCACTATTCTATAGGCCTATAATTTATATTTTTTTGTTTAGAAGTATAATATAAAGAAGAAACTTAGATGCAGTAACTTATTTTGCTGTTGTCCAATGCAAATTTAAGACATACTTTCTTAATATTTTATCTGTTTTAAGCTCAACCTCTCTTTTTTTAGCTCATGTGTTATATTTTAATTGGACAACAGTAAAAACATATATGAAACTGTACTTAAGTTTTGTCCTTATTTAAAACCATTCATTTATCTTCACCCAACAACATAAGATTTTGGGATAGTAAAGTGTTGATTGAAATCAACGGTTGAGATTGAGATCATATACTAAAAAGAGTATAATAAACTTCAATGCTTAATTGCTTATTAAATATCAACTACTCATTTCTAAATCTATTGATGTGATGACTTTGTCATCCAAAGTGACTATCACATTGTGAATCACAATCAAATATACATTTCACATGAATAGATCTCACATGACTAGATAATCTGGTAAATGTTTCGCATGATGGACTTAGGCCCAGTTTGGAAGAGCTTATTTGAGCTTATCTGACAGCATAAACTCTTATGTCGGTGTTTGGGAGGGCTTATGCAAACAGCTTATGGTCTGCCATAAGCTATTTTCAGCTTATTTTCATAAGCTACTCAGGATAGCTTATGAAAAACAGCTTATGCTTATATACAACTTATTTTTAATTTATTTCAATAAAATTTAAAATATAGCTTATGACTAAGCGCTTATGTCATAAGCGCTTATGAGCATAAGCGCTTAATTAAGCTGTTTTTTCAAACGGGGCCTTAATTTAACTCCAATAAAATATTGTCATTTCCTTCTAAATATTGGAAAAGAATGCATTGACAAACTATGTTGGGTAGGGATAGTTTCACACAACTAAAATTACTTATAAAATAGTAGAATCTGACACAACATTTTACGAGGAAAATCCTCGAAGAAAACCCAAGGGCAAAAGTAGAAAAGTGTTGATACTAGGTCGAACAAATTACAACACCTCTATCTAAATATATGGAGAACAAATTACTATTTCTCAAAATCTTATATCAAATAGTGACACATCCACAAGTAATAGCTGCTTAGCTGAATTCTAGATCCCTGTAAAATTATTATTAGCTTCAAAACTACATCCATTTTGTTCATCATGATAGAAAACCAAACAACATCATTGATCACCAGCTGCACCTAATAGAACCACAAGATGAATGCTCTTTTTCAATCATCTAGTTTACTTTTGGCAAGTGCACTAGATATCTTCAGTGATTTTAGCTCATCTATCAACTGAATCAAGTTGTTGTATGAGTGTCCACCCTCCTCTATAGTCCTCTTGGCAGCATCACCAAGTTCTCTTGCTCTCCTCCTTATTTCTTTGCTCTCTTGGCCACTTCCCATCAAAAGAACCACAGCCTTCAAGATCTCTTCCCTTCTCACTATTTCCTCTTCACCCATGCTGGTCCAAAACTTGTTTTCCTTCACTCCCACTGGGACCCCAATCTTCAAAACATCAGCTAGCAACCTCTCATTGTAAAATTGCTCTGCAAACATGGGCCATGTGATCATCGGCAAACCAGCATTCAAGCTTTCAAGAACTGAGTTCCAACCACAGTGAGTCACAACTCCTCCAATGGCAGGGTGGTCCAATATGAGAAGCTGTGGTGCCCAGTTCCATATGATGTAGCCCATTTTGCTTTCTTTCATCCTTTGTTCAAATTCTAGCAGGAAACTCTCTCCATCTCCATCTTCATCTTTTTTCCTAATGACCCACATGAAATCATGTCCTGAATTTTCAAGTCCATGAGCAATTTCAACAATCTGAGCTTGAGGGAGCCTGGTTAGGCTTCCAAAACTGACATATAACACAGACTCATTTTTCTTAGAATCAAGCCAATTTAACCACTCTGGCTCTTTCTCAAGGTCCCTAATGGTTCCCCCATTGGCCTTTCTTTCATCATTTCTGTTAGCCCAAGCTGCAACTGGTCCTATACTCCAAGATTTGGTCCCTATTGCACTATTACTGAGTTTCTCATAATCATTTTCAAGTTCATGAAAGCTATTGTATATTGTCCCATAGCTTCTGCTCTCTGATTCAAACATTGCTTCAAAATAGCTTGAGTAAGCACTCTTAGCCCTTATCCATTCAGCTAGCTGCAGAGGACTCATCTCTATGCTTTCAGGCAAACCAGGAATTGTAAACTTCTGGGTACCAGAGTCCAATTTCTCATGAGGTCTATACTTCCTGATAAAATAACTGGCACAGTTGGAGAAGCAGCTTGAGCTGTAGAAGTAAAGCCTTGGAATTCCTAGTTTTTCAGCTGACTCGACAGTCCAAGGAGAAGTCATATCGGTCACTATACAATCCGGTTTCAGATCATGAAATAGAAGCTCAATTTGATCCTGGAGCATAATTATTCCACTACTGATTTTACCCAACATTTCAAGGGAAGTGCCATCCTTGAGGTTTTCAACCCCTTCAGGGAGTCCAACTTGGGCTGCAGGGAACTGGATCACTTGAGTTCTGATGGGGTATCCATAACTGAAGTCACTGTCTATGGCCTCTTGGAATGTTAAGGCATTTGCATGGGTTGTGATAATGGTAACACTAACACCATGTTTTGCAAATAGCCTTGCTGTGTCCACCATGGGGATCATATGTCCAGGAGTTGGATATGGAACAAAAATGACATTCAGTTGGTGGGGGGATTCAGACTCCATCTCTTTTGCAATATATGAGAAGGATATATATGCTATATATCTGTTCTGTTCTGATCCTTGAGGAGGTATTGTGCGTTGTTTAATCTTGATGAGAGAAGTTTCTGTTTATGAAATACAGAATGGTTTCTTTCAATCCTAGTTTTAAAAAACAAACAAACAAATAAATAAAACATCAAAGGTAAATTACTCTAGAACCTTTCATTCATAAGATAGGACCTAAATCAAAAGAAGAAATTTCCATTTATGCATGGCAATTAAACTCGAACCCGCATGTAACCTCGACCCCAGCCCCGATTTGACCAGGTTTTTTGAAAAAACGAACCCAAACTCGAAGAGACGGGGACGGGAACAGGTTTAGGATAGCTAATACCCACCCTGAACCCGCCCCAGTATACTAGCTACATAATTTAAATATAATAGTAGTCAAATAAAATAGTTAGGGTTAAATATGTTTTTAGTTCTTGAAAATAGAAGTAAATTGGATTTCATTCCACTAAAAAAATTCATAGCTTTTAATCTCAAGAAATTAGTCCCTTGGTTCATTTTGCAGCGGCCTAAACTGCCACTAAACCAAGAATGAATAGCAGCGGTTAAAAATCGCCGCTAATACTAAAAACTGCTACAAAAAGTACGACACCGGCTAACTTCCCTGAAGAACTTCCCTCGGGTCTCTAGAAATCTATAAAAATGAAAAGCCCAAATAGAAGAACAAGCAAAAGGAGAGAGCAAAAGTAGAAAAATGTCAATAATGTTTAGGACTAAAAGCTATGAAATTTTTTTGAGAGACCAGATTTTAATTCACCCCTAAATACATATTGCACCCTAATATTTAACTCATATTTTAGTAAAAATATGATTTAATTCTTAAACTTTTTATATTTTAATTTTTTTTAAACTATTTTCGTAAATTATTTATATACATTAAAATGTCTTTGCTTTATGAAATAAAATATTTAAAATTCAGGAGGGTACGAGTTCCCGCGTGTTCTCCGAACACGACATGTTTAGGTTTGGGTTTCATATTGTCCTCCCTACATCTCTAAACCTGTTATGAGCGAGGCTTGGGAAGAGCTTAACCCGACCCGTCCTGCATGCCCCGAAGTAGAAAAGAGATTGTAAAAACATACCTCGTTTTGGAAACTCCTCATAAACTCTTTTCTCACCAAAAACGCTTTATGTAGGTACTGTTTGCTTGAAAGTATAAAGCCTTCAAACTTCATTAAGCATCATGTAAGTGGGAAGTGCTACTCTTTTTTATATGAACATTTTTAACTTGGAACCAGTAGCGTTATTGGGAACTTGGAACATTTTTAACATAGTTGTCTTTGGTATTTGTTACATAATACTTGGCTTCTAGCTTTCTCCGTCGCTGTTGTCTAGTACTTTCTTTTAGTTTCTGCTCTGTCCGGCCTTTGTGAGGTATCATTTTCATTTCTTCTTTCTCTTTACATCGACCAATCATTGTCAAGTCTTTCTTTTACATATTTGAGTTTTCTATACTTCAATTCTTTTAGCCGTCCAATTTTTTTGTCCTTTGCATTAAGCATGTTTTCTGGACTTCTCAATCAAGCAACACTAAGTTTTTTTTCGCAGTGGTGATAATTGAATTCGATTCACTCCAAACAAATGCAATTCTAATATTGCTTGAAAGGCCAGCTTTTACTGTTTTTCTTGAGTTATTTTGTAAGTGTTTGAAAGTCTATTGTATTTGCTATCCTGCTTTATAGTGGAAGGTTCACATGACAATAATATGATTTAAACATCAAGATTATTGTTATTCAACAACAAATTAGGTAGTTCTGGTGGAGATTTTTTCTCCTTTAAAATCTGCAAAATGTGCAAACAATAGTAAAAACTAAAATCTTATATCAAAACAGTCCACAAGTAATTGTTAGAATATAATAGAATATTATGTTAGAATATTCTTTATTTATAACAGTAATAACTGCTTAGCTGTACTTGCATTTTGTTCATCATGTTAGAGGGCCAAACAGCTTCATTAATCACCAGAAGCACCTCCTAGAACAACTAGATTAGTTCTCCATTTCAGTAATCTAATGCTCTTGATAGAAAACCAAACAGCTTCATTGATCACCAGCTGCACCTCCTAGAACCACAAGATTAATGCTCTTTTTCAATCATCTAGTTTACTTTTGGCAAGTGCACTAGATATCTTCAATGATTTTAGCTCATCTATCAACTGAATCAAGTTGTTGTAAGAGTGTCCACCCTCCTCTATAGTCTTCTTGGCAGCATCACCAAGTTCCCTTGCTCTCCTCCTCATTTCATTTCTCTCTTGGCCACTTCCCATCAAAAGCACCACAGCCTTTGCAATCTCTTTCCTTTTTACCACTGAATCATCCTCACCCATGCTCATCCAAAACTTGTTTTCTTTAGATCCCACTGGGACCCCGATCTTCAAAACATCAGCTAGCAACCTCTCATTGTAAAACTGCTCTGCAAACATGGGCCATGTGATCATTGGCAAACCAACATTCACGCTTTCGAGAATGGAATTCCAACCACAATGAGTCACAATTCCTCCAATGGCAGGGTGGTCCAATATCAGAAGCTGTGGTGCCCAGTTCCATATGATGTAGCCTTTCCTGCTTTCTTTCATCCTCTGTTCGAAATCTTGCAAGAAACTTTCTCCACCCTCAGCTGCATCCTTTTTTCGAATTACCCAGATGAAATTATGACCAGAATTTTCAAGCCCATAAGTGAGTTCAACAAGCTGAGCACGAGGGAGCCTGGTTAGGCTTCCAAAACTTACATACAACACAGACTCATTTTGCTTAGAATTAAGCCATTTTAACCACTCTGGCTCATTTTCAAGGTCCCCCATGTGTCCTCTATTGGCCTTTATTTCATCATTCTTGTTGGCCCAAGTTGAAACTGGTCCTATACTCCAAGATTTGATCCCCATTGTACTCTTACTGAGTTGCTCATAATCACTTTCAAGTTCATGAAAGCTATTGTAAAGTGTCCCATAGCTTCTGCCCTCTGATTCAAACCATAGTTACCAAATTCGTCATTTAGCCCAAGAACCGCATTCCAATTCATGTGAACCGGTTCGCGGTACATTTACGTACCGGTTCACAATGGTTCACGTACTGGTACTCCAACAGTTGTGTTCCGGAAAATGTATTACAATAACTTGTTTAGAGTTCAAATTTTAGAATCTTGTACCACTTATATGGGAAACATAAAGTATTTATTGTTGCAGATGAAGTTATACTCTATAATATAATAGCTATAATGACTTTTCAATTATCGATAAAAGAAAATTCTTAAACAACTATTGGAAAATGAAGATTTGATTACATAGAAAATTTTGCAATTCAATGTGTCGTCCAATTTAATAAGGTGAAACGGCTATAAAGTATAAACTCCTTTTACTTACTAATGTGCCATTCCAATACAATCATCTGCTTACATAGAAAATATTTAATATTTTTTAATTTTTTGTGAAAAAATTTACACTAAACGTACTAATTAATAAATTAGAATGTACCGCAAACCCAAATGGCGAACCAACTCTGTATACCCCCTTCGTACCGAATACTTTACAGGTCGCGTTCCACGTTCCCGTACCCGTACCTCGTACCAGAGCGTACCGCGAACCGGGTAACTATGATTCAAACATTGCATCATAGTCGCCTGAGGCCGGATTCTTAACCCTTATCCATTCAGCTAGCTGCAGAGGGGTCATCTCTATGGTTTCAGGCAAACCAGGAATTGTAAACTTGTGGGTATGAGAATCCAAGCTATCATGAGGTCTATATTTCCTTACAAAATAGCTAGCACAGCTGGAAAAGCAGCTTGAGCTGTAGAAGTAAAGCCTTGGAATGCCTAGTTCCATAGCTGAACAATCTGAAATAGAAGCTTAATTTGATCTCTTAGCATCAACATTCCATGACTGATTTTACCCATCATTTCAAGGGAAGTGCTATCCTTGAAGTTTTCAACCCCATCAGGGAGACCAATTTGAGCAGTAGGGAACTGGAGCACTTGAGTTCTGATGGGAGTAGGGAACTGGAGCACCTGAATTGAAGTCACTGTCTATGGCTTTTTGGAATGTTAAGGCATTGGCTTGGGTAGTGATAATGGTAACACTAACACCATGCTTTGCAAATAGCCTTGTTGTGTCTACCATGGGGATCATATGCCCTGGAGTTGGAAATGGAAGAATGAAACGCACCGTTTATAATGAAAAAGGGAAATAAGTCCCTAGAGAAAACAAAAGGAAAAAAAAATGATATTATATATATAGCATTGGAAAGAGAGAGAAAAAAAAAAACAAAGCTAGCCTAAAAAAAAAGTTAGAAACACGGCAGCCCCCACCCAATTATTTCCCCAAATTGACCCATTTTCTTTCTTCTCTCTCTCGTAAACCCATTTTCGTTCTCTTTCAACACAGCAACTTCTTCTTCTAACCTCTTCTTCATCAATTTCTTATCTTCACCAAAGAACCACACCAGATACTCACCATAAAATGCTATATTTGAAGAAGATGCTGAATTGTTTAACGTGGGAGGCTTTTGATTAGTTTTGGGTGCTAGGGATTATGCTTTAAGAGAGGAAAAGGGTATCCACCCAGTGAAGAGTACTCACTTGAGCTCATTGAGGTATATTCATAATCCAAAAAATTCTAAAGATTGGTATTCTAGTCTATGTTAGTTTTGAGTAAATTAATTTTAGGGATTTGAGCTCACAATTAGGGATTTCATGGTTGCTTTTGGATAATAGGTAGCTAAATTAAGTTCCCAAAGAGTTGAAATTTGTTGTTGATGTTCAGACTTGCCGATCACGGACTCATCCGGGCATCTTGAAGTTGTTGGGAGCACTCCTCTTGATTCTTCATAGTTGTGAGTGGTTTATGACCATTGTGGCATATTTTTAATTACTCTATGTTTATGGTTTTGACTATTTTATTATAACTTGAAGTATCTATTTATTTAAAATTGGGGGAACATCCTTTCATTCACAATACTATCTTTTATTGAGTTATTTAAGGATATGCAATAAAAAATGAATAATGAATTCGAGAATGATTTTAGTTTGTTTTAAGTTATGAAGTTACAAACTTTATGTATTGAATCATGTTGGGTTGAGAATGACATCTTGATGAGCTTTGATAATTATTGAGAACATTCATATTTGAAACTTTGATATGAGATTGCTTATGATTTTGAAAAGATAATTGTGGGAATACATGTTAGAACCCCGTAGCCGTTAACGGAGGTAACGGCCTAGGTGCACCTAGTTATTTGATTCCGGGTGGAGAGGGCTATCCGTTAGATGGAGCCGCCAATGCACGGAAAGGGCTATCAACGAGATGTAGCTTCCCCCGATGAGATTGATGAGATATGACATGATTCCGGGTGGAGAGGGTTATCCGTTAGATGGAGCCGCCTCTTGGATACGATAATCCTTAAGAGGAAAGGGCTATCAACGAGATGTAGCTTCCCCCGATAACACGATGTGACTTGAGAAAGGAAAGGGCTATCCGTTGGATGGAGCCGCCCCTAGGGGAAAGGCCACCCCGTAGGAGGAAAGGGCTATCAACGAGATGGAGCCGCCTTATGATTATGGTTCTCTCATGCGTGTTCCCTATTGTATTTGGATTATCAGATTTTGAGTGATTTTATAAATTGAAAATGCTTTAACCGCATTATGACTCTTTAAGTTTTCTCTATGTCAAAGTGACAGTGATTTGAGTTAGTAAAGCATGAAGCTTTTACCATGCCATATATGTTTATGAAAGTGATTTGAGTTACTTGACTTGATCAAATGTCATATTTATCCTGAGTTTTAAAGAGGAAATCGTGCCTATGATGTTCCCCTTCTAGTTCATGGTGGTTTATAGGCCCTCACTAAGTCTTTGTGACTTACCCCCTCCTTATTTCCATTTCAGATTCACAAGTAGCTGAGTAGGAGGTTGCTTCAGTTGCAGTTTGCACAGTTACTTCTTTTTGGTAGGCCTCCTACTGTTGGTGGCCATGTTGATGTCTTTTGTTGATCTTTTTGGTATTCTGCAGCTATAGGAAATATGCAATAGTTATATTTTGTAAAGTGTAAAAGTTCTACGATGTATTTGATGATGTCACTTCTTGGATAATGGATATGTGTAGATTTGGATCTCTGGCTGAATGATATACCTCTCTAGCAGGTCTTGTTATTTTGTAAAAATGTAGAAATACAAAGGAAACTTTGTCCAATTATCGTTTGAGCTTCGTAAGCATGTTTCTTTCTTTATAAGAGGTATTGCGGAAACGAATCATGTGAAAGCAGGCTTGCTAGGCTATGGTAATAGCTTATGCGCCGGTTACGGCTTAGGTTTGGATCGTGACAAAGAAAAATGACATTCAATTGGTGGTGGGGTTGAGATTCCATTGCTTTTCAAATCTATGAGAAGGATGTATAGTATGTGGTTCTGTTCCTTGGGGAGATATCGTGTGTTGTTTAAATCTTGATGAGAAAAGTTCCTGAATGATTTTCAAGCCTAGTTTTGGAAAACAAACAAATAAATAATCATGAAAGGCTACTAATTGCAATAAAATCTGTGTCTGAATGATAGTTCAAGTGGTAAGAGCTAGAGGACGTATGGGTTGGGTGAGAGAGGTCCAGGGTTCAATTCCTGAAGGGCGCAATTTATCTTTTCGCTGTACTAAAAAAAATTACAATAAAAACCTTCATTCTGCCCAATCATAGGATGGATGGAACCTAAATAGCTGAAGAAGTTCCCATATAGGAAAAATATTTCGTAAATTCTATTGTTACATCTCTTTTTAAGTCAGAATCTAGTGGTGGAAGTGGAAATGTATGCGATGTAAGAACAAGAGTTATTGACTACAATAAGGGTGAGATATGAAAATTGGTGTTTGGCGAGCGACAAGATAATGAGATAATCTACTAAAATGCTTATGAATGATGGTGTTAGAGGCTTTTAGAAGTTAAAAAAATTTGGAGATAAAAAAGTTTTACATCATTTAAGGTACCGTACCCTCATTTAAATTAAGGTACCACAATAACCACCAAAAGATTTTAGAAACATAGCTGGTTATGGAAACTGCTCGGAAGCACTTCCTTATCTCACCAAAGACGGTGTGTGTGGGTGGGTGGGTCTGTGTGCTTGGAAGCGGAAAGATGATGATAATATAATGAGTGCAGTGCCTCATGAAACATTTTTTTTTTTGGAGATGTGTGTTGTTTATAATCGTAGCAGGTGCTGTGTGATTGAAAGTTGAATGATGACAAATTGATAGTGTTGAGTGCAGTGCTTCGTGAAACATGCTGCTTGACCAAGTAAAATGTGAGAGAGTTCTGTAATGTTTAATTAACCATATGCTGGCCTGTGGAATATTAAAATATCACCATTTTAACAACTTTTTATACCCTTAATACATACCAACTTTGAACTTATTCAAAGGAGGTTAGTGTTTCATTGCCGTCGTTAATTGTTTAATCATGGAGTCGATTTTTACTTTAGCCGTCCCTAGCTATTAACTAGTAATTTCTTTTATGCTCTATTTAAATGAAGAGGGAAGATGAATAGAGAGAAAAAATTATTAAAAAAGTATATTTTCATAGATTGTTTAGTATGATAGAAATATAAGTGAATAAAGTTGATAATAATTTAATATTATCGTTGGCCAAAAGTAGACATTTGTCTGCTTTGCGTCAAATGTGACCAAGTGCAACTTGTTGGAAGCTAGGTAATCAGTGTACACTAAAGGCCTCAACAAACACAATTTCCACTAAAGGCTAACACTAATTTTAGCATCGGCTCAAACGGCCATCGACTTGGTGGACATTAGATCTAGCATTCGACAAGCCAACGCAAAATATTGACAAATTAGCGTGTTTTTACATATGCACATAACCAAAAAAATTCCTCATGTAGGTTATGACAAAATTATTATAGGACATTAATTTGTTGCATTATCCTGATTTCATAGTCAATTTGTTTTGTTTTTTCTTAACATGAATTGGCCTCACACATACATTATATATACGGACTTCAAATGCAGTGGTTCACGGTGGTGTGCATAGCTGGGAGCATGATGGAACAGTTAGGATGCACAATGGGTGAGGTAATCCGCAAAAGGCACTCAAACGCTCAATAAGTTCAAGATAAGAGAGAGAAATCTCAAGGAGAGATTTATTATGGTCCTCTAAAAACTTGTGCAAGATTACACATTTGCTTTTTGACCTGCAGTAATAGGTTTAGCAGGTTTTAAAAAAAATTAAAAAACATATATATATATTAGTAAATTAATTAATAAAGGATTAGGTTAATTAGTGAATAAATTATTCTGCTCCTTCCTGATCTGGGATTAATTTCTAATCCCTACCCTTCATCTTATATTCACGGTAATCAACTTATCTTCAACCTCATCCATCATTCTTCATCTTTCAACCACAACCTAAACCCAGATTTTTCAAAACTCATTTGAAAATGACAATAGAAACCAAAATCTGAGAACAAAAAATAGCAACAAAGCTCTCTATGTCCATAATCTGAGTTTTGTGCGGTTGAAAGAGGTGGTGGTTGTGATTGATTTGGGATCAAAAAAAATATTTATTCAATCAAAGCCAAGTGTTACAGAAGAATCATCACCATGGGATGCAACAGAAAAGACAATATTAGCAATTAAAAGCAATCATCATCGTATATCCATGAAGTTTGAATCTGTACGCCTCACTTGATAAAAATTAGAACCAGTTAGAGATAATAATCTTCATGGAGAAAACTGCCATTCAAGAGTAAGGAGATCTCTTTCTCATCAACCCACGAAGCAAAAAACCCAGATCTAACCCCAGCAATCCATCCCCACCTGCAACCGAAACCGAGAACCCAGATCCACAACTTCAACTTCAACTCCAGAAAACTTCAAATGCAAAAAATCCAGAAACATGGCTTTGAGTTTCTCCTCTTCTGCTATAGCCGCCACCTCCTCCTCCTCTCCCATGGCTACGCCGCCGCCACCATCTCCTTCTCTTCCTTGAACCCGCACCATCTCCTTTCCTCACCCAGAATCACGCACCACCAACTCCTCTCTCTCTCTCCCTGATCACGCAGGAGGTTGTCAACGAGACATGGAAGTTTCGCGAAGGTGGTAGATGGGTCGATCTGTGGTGAGGGTTCGGCGACGGTGGCTGGTGACGGTGAAGGAGGCAGATCACGAGTTCCGATCCGCTGCTCCTCTCTCGCGCCGCCACAAGCTCTAGATCTGAAGAAGAATTCCCATATCTGGTTCGATCTGGCTAGGTTGAAGTGTAGTGCGGTGGAGTTCGAAGAAACGGCTCTGGAATTGGTTGAGGATGGTGATGGAGGTCCGTGATTTTGAACGGAGGAGAGGAGTGGTGGTCGGCGGTGCACCACCATCACCATACCCAGATCTGAAAACTCATTTTTTTGTTTCATTCTTCAATATTCCTGTGTGATGAGGAGGGGAGGAAGATGGAAAAGATTTGGGGTTGAGTTTCAGATCTGGGGTGAGGTTCTGAAATATGGGTTGAAGAAAATGATGTGAAGAAGATGAGTGATGAAGATGATAAGATTAAGAATAAGTGTTTTTTGTCGTCGGTATTGTCGTCGGGTTGAGTTTCAGATCTGGGGTGAGGTTCTGAAATATGGGTTGAAGAAAATGATGTGAAGAAGATGAGTGATGAAGATGATAAGATTAAGAATAAGTGTTTTTTGTCGTCGGTCCGTGAGTTCTCATCGGTATTGTCGTCTTGTGGTGTAGTTCCTGGAGCAGAGGTGGAAGGAATCTGGATCCTCTCCAGCAATGTTTTTTGTCCAGCCCCTCCTGCAGCACTCTTGACCATTAGATGTATCTTACGGTTCAGAAAATTAACTGCAATAAAACACTCAAAAAATAATTATACATTAAATGACAACCGTTTGTTGCATCTAACGGTGCAAAAATGAAAGCTGTATTCACGTTTCCTTCTCCCTCACATTTGTGCGCGCATCTTCTCCAAGGACTCCTCTGCTTTTCATTTTTTGGTGTGCCTCATGCAAGTATCAGTTCCAAATCAATTGACACAATTTGTCCAAATTTACCAATTCCAATTATTACAATTGCATTCATAAGCTTATGGTTCTCTGTCTGTCAAAATAGTGCAAGAAAAAAAGTAACGTTGCAGGAACCAGATCTTGGCTAAGAATACAAAGAAGATAATGGATAAATAATACACATGTACTTTGACAGAGGGGAATAAAAACTATCAGGTCTCGACCACCAATTCCAGCGTCAGAGGGTGGGCAAGGTTGGCAACAACGGAGGAGGGTCTCTAGCAGTGGTGGGTGTCGAGGTTGGGTTCTTCCCGACGACAGGGTAGGGTGAGGGAGAAAGAACTTGAGGCTTGGGATTTTTCATTAATTAAACCCTATTTGATTTCAACCCTTAGATTGATCTCACAATTGAGATTAATTTTCAAAATGTAATTAGCATATTTTCAGTACTAGAATTTTTTGAACCATGATTTTTTATTCACATTTTCTTTATTTATGGTGTGGTGTGGTTTTTGTTGTATCCCTTTTCTCCTCATTCCACTAATCCACCCTGTGTTTTGGGAAAACCATGTGATTTTTCCTCTTCTTGAACAGTTTTGGCGTCAGTACTGTTGTTGGCATTGTTGGCTATTAGAACAGAGTAAATTGAGGACAAAGTAAACCCTCCCCATTCCATTCCAGCTCATATGACCTTCTTTGATAAAGAGCAATAAAGAAGGCCAAAAAAACAAAAACAAAAACAAAGCCCAAAAATCCATATTACAATCTCCTGAGCGCATATGTCTTATGTCTTGCTTTCTATATTTAGTTTATAATCTAAATCTCCACTATTAATATTAAGAGTAAATTACACTTCACTACCTTGAGGTTTCTGTATATGACACTAAATTCCAAACTTACGCAAATATTACACTTCACCCCATCCACTATTTATTACTTGCGAATTTTGTTACCAATTTATTTCACCAATATTTTCCATCGAATTTCTCTTCAAAATTGAGTAAAATTCTTACAAAATTATATTTGTAGGTAGATTCCACAGATATTAAGTGCAATTTTCTCTAATTTTCCATTTATTTATTTTTTTGTAATCTTTCCTTTTTTTTCTTTTAACATGGTCCTTTTAAAATTTTTATGCAAGTGTTATAAGAATTAAAGTATAGTTTGTTTTAGATTAGTTTTGTGAAAATTAAAAATTTTAAATTGCTATGATTCCAGATCGATTTTTTATTCTCCAAACATTTTGGTTGTGTTTCAATGAATTTAAATGACTAATTTTAATTTAAAGGTAGGATTCGTTCAAGTTGCCACCTCGATCAAATAAACATCTGCAGATTTCACTCAAAGGCATCAACCATGTGAAGCGATTTCAAAATCTAAGCAATCAACCATGAGAATAATATTGTGCAACGATTCATATTTTTTTTTTGGTACATCGGAAAAGGCACAACGATTCATATTAATCATTCAATAAACACAATTGGAGAGTAACACAATAAAATTAATTTGAAATTTGGAATTATAGCAATTTAGAATTTGAGTCTTTACATTAGTAACCTAAAATAAACTAAACTTTAACTCTTAAAACACTTGCATAAAAATTTTATAAGGATCATATTAAAAGAATGTAAGAGGAATGAAAGACTAAAAAAATAAAAGGAAAAATTGGAATTGCACTAATTATCTGTGGAATTACTTGTAGACATAGTTTTGCAAAATTTTTACTTAAATTTGAAGAAACATTCGTAGGAAAATATTGGTGGAGTAAATTGGTAACAAAATTCGCAGGTAATAAATAGTAGGTGGGGTGGAGTGTAATATTTGAGTAAGTTTGGAGTTTAGTGTCATATAAGGAAACCTCAAGGTAGTGGAGTGTAATTTACTCTAATATTAATATGTAGTTATTTTTAGGGGTATTCGCAGTTTGGTTTGGACCAATTTTTGGTTTCCAATCAAAATTTATTGGTTCGGTTTCTATCGATTGTTAGAAAATAAATTCCAAAACCAAACCGAACTGAACCGGTGATGAACTTGGATCAGTTCGATTCATCGGTTTCACAACTTCTTTTTATTTGTCAATATCAATTCCACAACTTTAAATATATAGCAATCACATATAATTCACAACTTAACAATGCATAAAAATCGCAAATCAATAACTCAACCATAGTTTAATCACAAATCCATAATCCATAATCAACAACTTAAATACTTAACAATGTATAAATGCTTAAAGTAATGTTTAATATTATACCGTTACAAATTAATCAAAGTTTTCAATCAATAAGAGGTTGCTTTTGTTGTAAAAAAAAACCATTACAAATTAATAATAGAAAATAAAAAACATAATAAGTCTAACAAACATAAAAAGTCTAACATAAACAATATTTCTTCAAAACATTTCTTTAATAAATACACATATATATATATATATATTTTATAAATTACTAAATATCATATATCATCGGTTCGGTACATCGTTTATTGGTTTTAAATTTTTCAAACCATGAACTAAACCAATTTTTATTGGTTTTTAACGGTTTGGATCGGTTTTGAACCGAATAACAAAAAAAATTGATCAAATTTCTTTGGTTCGGTTCGGTTTGATCTAATCCGATGAACACCCCCTAATTATTTTATTTAAGTACATGTCACTCTGACGCTACGCTGTCTCTCCTATACTATTGTTGGATCAATAGAAAAATTAATTAATTTGTAAGTTCTTCACACTTAAAAGTATTTTTTTTACACTTCAAACTTAATTTTATAACTATATCTTTCAAAAAAAGTTTCTAATAGTTTTCAGAAGGAGAAAAAAAAAAGTTTCTAACTATATATGCAATAAAAACATTAATTAAGTTATATAAAAAAATAGGAATAGGGTTATATAACGTTTTGGTCCCCATATAATATGCTAAATTTGAAAAATTCCATTTTCAGAGCAAAGTTTGGTCAAACCCTACAATTTGAGAAACTACCTGGTTTTGGGTCCTGTCGGAGTGCAGTCCGGTGACATTTACCCTATGACTTCAGCGATCTTACGTGTAATTGCTACATTACTTCACCAATTTATGTTGATTAGTGAGTTAGTGACAAAGGTGATCGGGCAACCACCTCCAACAATCAGGTAGTTTATCAAACAATAGGAATCATTTTCCAACTTAGCCTATTGTTACAAGGACCAAAATCTTACTTAACCCTAAAAAATAATATGAAATAGGCTTAATTCCATTATTCGTCCCTGATCTATCAAGATTGTGCAATTTTAGTCCCACTATTTTAAAACGAGCAATTTGCGTCCCTCTTATTTGTGTCGTGAGCAATTTTAGTCCATCCGTTAATGTTCCGTCTAAAATGTGACGGAAAAGAGTGATGTGGCCATCATTAATTGAGTTGGCACCCAACAAAGCATCCACGTAATTATTTTAGAAAATTAATTTCATACTAACAAAACAAAAAAATAAAATAAAAAACAAACCCTCTCAATCTGCCTCACGCTTCCACCCTCTTTCTCCTCTTCTTTTTCTTCATCTCCCTCACGCTTTCATCTTCATTCCCAGTTAACACCCTGAAGCAAACCCAGAACCCAACCTTCTTCTTCTTCCTCTTCTCCTTCTCAACCCCATGACCCAGATGGAACTCCAAATCAGAAAAATAAACCCTCATCTCCCTTCCACACTGAGCAAACATAGACAAATTTCAGCCCGGTTATCTACCAGATCTGCTCCCTCTCCATGATTTCCCTCAAAGGAAAGACCTTTCCTCAGAGACGCTAGTGGCAAGGGAAAGAGTCGTTGTGCTCAACAACGCAGAGGCTGGAGCGGCGGCGGATTCGTTGGCCGAGAAGAGGCGTCGAGACTGGTGGTGGCCCTAATCCCTCAAGGCCTGTCCCGATCTGTTACGATTTCCCCATCATCTCGCTTTCTCTCTCTCTCTCTCTCTCACTCTTTCTCAATTTTGTGGTTTGTTGGAAGATGAGGTTGTGTAGGTGGAGGAAAAGGTTGGGTAACTGAACCCACACGGAGAAACCAATTCGCTAAGTTCATCCAATTTCATCTATTTTCGCAATCACGTTTCTCTTCACATTTATGTGTCTGTATGCGTTGGATAAAGTTTGCTTGTGATGTTGTAATTGCATGGTTGTAATAGTGGATGGTGATACTGCTATTTTTCTTCTTAGTAGTTTCTGGATCTCGGTTTAGTTTGCTCTTAGGTGGAGAGGGATTTTGGTGGCTTGGGTTAGAATCCGTGTGTATTTTTTTTTGGCTAGTAATTGCTTCTTTGATGGAGAGGGACCTGGTTGAATTATGAAAGTGAATTGATAGGACGCAACACGTTAATTAGGGAATTGGAAGAGAAGGAGAAGAAAGAATTGTTTATGGGAAGAAAAAGATGAAGAAGAGGGGGTGCAGAAGATGGTCGGGTTGCATTCTGAATTTTTTTTTGGTTTTAATGTATTAATTTAAATACATCAAATGGTTTGGATAATAATTATCTATGTGGATTTATTTTTTAGATGACATGTCAATTAATAAAGTCCACATCATCAAACATTAACAGATGGACTAAAATTGCTCACTACACAAACAAGAGGGACGCAAATTGCTCATTTTAAAATAGTGGGATTAAAATTGCACAATCGTAATAGATCAGGGATGAAAAGTGAAATTAAGCCTATGAAATATCTTCCCCTGCATCATCGTGGGCCATTCACAATTTTGATCTGACCTAAACCTTTAAAAGCCAAATCTTGCAGAAACGATAAGTCTACACGGGACACGACTCTTTCACCGCCTTCTCCTTTTGCATCAATCTCATACATACTGTTTCCTTTCGAGGTAATTTTCGAATCAATCTAATCTGTGCTGATTTAATGTGCAGTTCGTTCTTTCTCTGATTTTGTTTGTCAATTTTGCGCCATATTTAGGGTCTTCAGGTTCTGTTTTCTCATTTCTGAGATTGAAATTCATGTTAATCTCAACTTGTGGATGCCTATTGATTGCTGTGGTTGCTTCTACCTTATGATTGCTCTTGCTTATGTATTCCTCCAGTGAAACTGGTTCTCATTTTGATTTTATATTATTTTAGTCAAAGATTTTATATTCAAAGCTTCAGCAAGAACTGGCATGTAATTGATACAAAAATATTCCTTGGAAGCTTGTGAACATGCTTATTACGTTAGAAATTCTCTGTAGATGTTCTATATGTATTTCCTATAAACTTAAGATGGTTATCGCTGGTGCTGGGTCTCCTACCACATGCCTATACATTAGTTGTTTAGAAAATTTCTGTAGATGTTCTAGTTGGCTATTCTGTGAACTTAAGATGGTCAACCCAGAATATTATTTGGGTGTTTCATTGCATTTATACTACATTATTTTGCCAAGTCTTTCAAAGGGCTTACAAAGTTCTCTAATGACTATTTCTATAGCATCTACTGTACAATGTTTGGGTTTGTTTACACTATCTTCATTTGGTGTTGTAGGTCACGTTGAATCTTAAATTAACGGTTTCCATCAAATCCTTCGTGTGCAAGTGAAATTTTTTGAATCATGATAAGTTATTTTATGTCCTATGCATGTGAAATTATAGTTTTTTGTTTCTTGTATGTTTAAAATTCTCTTGTATAATGTTTTTAGCTAATAATTCATTGTATTATAAATTAAGAAAATTTAATTTTTTGTCAAGAAATTTTGTAAATTAAAGTAATCTAATTTACAAAGAGTCAAAGGCGCACGTATAGAAATATGTCTGTCTGTGCCTATCATTGCAAGGTTGATGTTTGCTCTTGAAAACCTGACACTGCCTATCTCATCTTTATTTGTCACATGTTCTTCCTTTCTTCCTTCAGATAATTAAACTTTTTTTTGTTCTTTCTACATATTAGAAGAGCTTCCATGGAGAACGGAGATATCCCTGAGGATGCCAATGAGCGTATGTACACATTTTATTTTTTGTTTATTTTTGGAATTTCTCTTTGCTTCTATATATGCCTATGAATCTGATTCTTGTGTTTTCTGTATTTCGGCATTTACAGATTGCCCAGGTCCTCAATCTGATTCTGCTGGGAAATCAGATGCCTGCGAAGGATGCCCAAATCAGCAAATTTGTGCCACTGCTCCTAAAGGACCTGACCCTGGTAACTGTTTCCTTATGTTTTTATGCCTCATTGCCTCCTTCCAATAAATATCAGCAGCTTTAAAATGATTTATTTTTATAAGGTTGTATAATTATCGTTGGAATTTGGGACTTTTTCACATTATGTTGTGAATCTAATTTGCCCTCC
Source organism: Lotus japonicus (assembly GCF_012489685.1). Taxonomy (NCBI): domain Eukaryota; kingdom Viridiplantae; phylum Streptophyta; class Magnoliopsida; order Fabales; family Fabaceae; genus Lotus; species Lotus japonicus. The sequence continues at coordinate 94,830,522 of NC_080041.1, read as the reverse complement.
TAGTACTTAGTAGACATTGCTAATAGTGTGATTTCTCCCCAGCCTTGTTGTTATCACTACTTATATGGGTTGACTTGCTAGGAAAGGGAGTGAATCATCCCATTCATAGTTTCATACCCTTGTATATTATGGATTATGGGAATCCCATCGTCTTTTCAAGAAACCTAAAGTGAGGACTAAAGAAATATTTGATGTGGTGTTGTTTTGCCTTTGTCAATATTTAATCTAGTTCTGTTTAATTCCTTGGAAATTTGATAGTAGGTATTGCTTTGTGAAGGATTTATTATGTGATTGATGAATATTTTGGGTATTAGAATGAAAGCTTCAAATTAGATTCTTTTCTGACTGTCCTGTTTACCATCCAAGTGTTGAGAAATTAATAAAAATACCATTTAGTTAGATTGATTTGATCCTGATGTATAAGAAAATTTTAGAATTTTGTTTCTTGAAGTTTCTAGGCTTTTAATCAGTATGTGGATCCTTGGAACTGATTGTTTTATCCTAAAATTTTCTCTTATCATTTTTCTCCTTTATTTAATGGTTAATGGTGATAAAGCTTTTTTTTTCTTAATGGCAAAATGGTTACTTTCTTGCTGTAATTTTTCCTTTAGGATTCATAGCGTGAGTCTGGATGGGTATTCCATAATTTTAGATAAATTAAAATGACAGATAATTGTATTGCATCAATCAATTCAGAATTTTGACCACAATGTCTTTTACATTTGTTTCTGCAGATCTGGTTGCCATTGCAGAAAGGATGGCCACTGTGAAACATAAGATACTGGTCTTATCAGGGAAGGGAGGAGTTGGCAAGAGCACTTTTTCTGCCCAGCTCGCATTTGCTTTAGCTGCAAGGGATTTTCAAGTGGGTCTTCTTGACATTGATATTTGTGGTCCAAGCATTCCAAAGATGCTTGGCCTAGAAGGTCAAGAGATACACCAGAGCAACCTTGGGTGGTCTCCAGTTTATGTGGAATCCAACCTTGGTGTCATGTCAATAGGGTTTATGCTTCCGAATCCTGATGAAGCTGTTATCTGGAGAGGTCCGCGCAAAAACGGGCTCATCAAGCAGTTCTTAAAAGATGTCTATTGGGGTGAGCTTGACTTTCTAATTGTTGATGCTCCACCTGGAACCTCTGATGAACACATTTCGATTGTTCAATGCCTTGATGCCACTGGAGTAGATGGTGCAATCATAGTTACCACACCTCAACAAGTCTCGCTTACTGATGTGAGAAAAGAAGTGAATTTCTGCAAGAAAGTTGGAGTGAACGTTCTTGGAGTTGTAGAGAATATGAGTGGCCTATCTCAGCCCATTACAGATTTCAAGTTTCAGAAGTTGACAGATAGCGGTGAGGAGAAAGATGTTACAGAGTGGACTTTGGAATACATGAGAGAAAAAGCGCCAGAATTGCTGAATTTGATTGCTTGCACTGAAGTATTTGACAGTAGTGGCGGTGGAGCAGTGAAGATGTGCAAAGAAATGGAGGTACCATTTCTCGGTAAGGTTCCGTTAGATCCGAAGCTTTGTAAGGCTGCTGAAGAAGGTAGATCCTGCTTTGGTGATAAGGATTGTTTTGTGAGTGCTCCTGCGTTAAAGAATATTATAGAGAAGTTGTTGGAAACTAATGGGTTGTCCATGTCCATGGTAAATGAAGTTTAGGAGAGTTTGTTTAGTGTGATCTTTTAAGTTGAGTTTACTTTTGTCTCTAAACCTCTTTGCCTAGAAGAATTTGATATTTTGTCATAAGGCGTGTGACATTTATATGATATGGGATTAAGACAATTAGAGACTAAATTATATACTTTTATTGGGGGCTGGTTACTCTCTTATAAAAGAAAGTATAGTATGCTAAAAAAATATAGTAATTTAAATTTAAATTAATAAAAAGTTTAATTTCAAATTTCCTTCTTCAAATGCTATGTCTTATTTGATTAACTTTATACTTTTAAACCATTAAGAAAAGATTTATAATTCACTTAAATAAAGGTAAGCACAACAATATTTTATTTATAGAAAAATATGTGATTGACTATCAATTCTTGAGATTGAAAATAAAAGATGTAATTGATCAATTGTTTATTTACTTCAAACTCTGTTTTGATTTGATTCTTTTAAAAGCAATTAAGTTTCATGATAATTCAGGGGCTAGTTTAAGATTTAAAAAATTTTAGGGGGCCGAACTAGGAGTTATAATTAATAGTAATTCCACAAAATTTTAGGGGGCCTAACTAGGAGTTTTATGTGAAAGCTCATACGATGAGTACGTATTGGAAATTAAAATTTTTAGAGTTACCACGGCTCACGCCTGATATGGTCACGACGCATGATCATTAATGTAATAGCCAATTATACAGTTAAACTAGATATTATACCCGTGTGTTGCACGGGTTTACTTACAATACTTTTTAACATTATATAAAAATTATTATAGTTTAACTAAATAAAATTAAAATATATTTTAATTATAAATATAAAAAATGTGTTAAGACATGTCAAAAAATATTTTTATAGTTCTTTTTCATAAATAATTAATATTACTCAAATTTAATGATACGCATTGAAATATTTAAATTACGTAAAAATGTTAAGTAATAAGTGTTTAGTGTCATGAAATAAGTTTTAATATCATTTTTTATACTTTTTACATGGAAAGTCATTTGCTATGACATTTTAAGACCAAGAAGAATAAATTAATTTTAACTTTTTTTGAATTAAAATAAGTGATAACTTATTTGGTTTGCAAATTTTTTCTCATAGCCGTTACCCATGAGACTAATCCATTGGGACTCTACGATCACGTTAAGTAGATAGGCCAGACCTCTCACCACAAAATTAATTCAACTTTGACTATTATTATTTGTCTCTTTTATGCTGCCTCGAGTAATTTTTACTAATATATCATAGATCAAAAAATATTTTTAAATATTTTTTTCAATAATGCAAATATATGTTTTAGTTTATATTAAATACATTTTAGCGGCATTTTTCAATTTTAAAATATTTTATCCATATTATTTTTTATTAAATAATTTTAATTTTTAATATTTGTCGAATGCAAAACTTAAGATAATTCTAGTGTTTTTTTAAGTTAATTTTAAGTTGATGAATGTTCTTACTTAATGTAAGTAATTGAATATTTTTTGACAATACATTTTTTTTAATTTTAAATTTTTTTTTGATATATTATTACAAAGAAAATTTATTATTTCTTAATGCATTTTAATACAAAGGTATGAGAGTTTTATAGTTTAATGAAATTAATGTAAAAATCAAGTCTCCTTTACATATATAAACTAGATATTACACCCGTGCGTTGCACGGGTTTACTTACAATATTTTTAAAAATTATATATAAACTATTATAATTAAATTAAATTAAATTAAAATTAAAATTTTTTTTCATTAAAAATATAGAAAATTTGTGTTAAGAAATTTCAATAAATATAATTAAAGTTATTTGTGTGTAAATAATTAATAATACTCAAATCTAATTATTGATATTTTATTATTCGTATAAAAACAATTTATAAATTTATTTATAATTTTAATATGAAAAATTATTTAAATTAATTTGAAATATATAAATTTAGGAAAAAAGGTTAAGTAATAAATTTTTAATATCATAAAACAAGTTTTTTTTTTCATTTTCTTAGGCTTTGGGGATGGTTACTATATGGCTTTGCTAGTTTTTTGATCCCTTTGAGGAGAGTTGTGTATCTTGTTAATTCCCTCACTTATAATAAACATATTTCTACTTTCTAAAAAATCATGAAATAAGTTTTAATTTTATTTTTTATACTTTTAAACGGAAAATTCAATATTTGTTGGGACCGGGCAAGACCAAGAATAAAAACTAATTTAAATTTTTGGTATTGTAATAATTTATAACTTAAATAACGTAAAATCTTATCTAGTGAATTTAAATGTATTTAACTTATTTGGTTTCTAAATATTTCCTCACAAATGATAGCCATGAGACTCATCATTCGAGACTCTACGATCACGTTAAGTGGATAGCTCTTCCACAACAAAAATTTATACAACTTTGGATATTATTATTTTTCTCTATTATGCTTCCTCGAGTAATTTTGACTCATGATATATTTTAATACTTTTTTCGATAATTCACATATATGTTATAGTTAATATTAAATACCTTTTAGCGGCATTTTTTAATTTTTATTTTAAAACATTATTTGATTATTAACTAATTTAAACTTTTAATATTTGTCAAATGCAAAACTTAGGACAATTGTAGTCTTTTTTTAAGTCAATTTTAAGTTGGTGAATGTTGTTATTAATGTAAGAAGTTGAATAGTTTTTTACAATAATTTTTTTTCAGTTCTTAATAAATTTTTTAACAAAGAAAAATTATTGTTTCTTAATATATTTTAATACAAATGTATGAGAGTTTTATGGTCTAATGGATTTAATGTATACTGAAGTCTCATTTACATATAAATAGAAATATTTTAATTTTAAAACTATTTTACCTAAATTAAAATATAATTATTTGACAATATATAATCTTAATGTAAATATTTTAATAGTTTTTGACAATATAATTATTTTCAATTTTAATTTAAGTATTTTTTAATATATTTATTACAATTTTTTTTGTTTTGATGCTTTTAATATGCAACACTTGAGTTTTTCTCATGTATTTAATGCAAAAAAACTCAAGTGTGCTATATATATATATATATATATATATATATATAATATAATGGGACATAAGGGTTGGGTGGGGTGTAGGGTCCCGGGCTCGAACCTGGAAGAGAGATTAATTTACAAACATTTCTAATAACTAATATTTGCCTATAAAAAACATATAAATATAATTTTTTAATTTTAAAACTACTTTATCTAAACTATTTATTAGTAAGTATTATTTGATTATTAATTTTAATTTTAATATTCGTCAAATGCAAAACTCAAGTAAATTTTAAGTTTATGAATGTTGTTATTTAAAAAAACAGTTCTCCTTTTCAGTTTTTAAAACTAAAAACCAAAACAGCTATTAGATGTATTTAGTTTCTGTTTTTAGTTTATAGATTTCAGTTTTCAAAATGTTAGAAAACATGTCATTCAAACGATTTTCTTCATTTGAAAACTGTTTTTAAAAATTGTTTCTAAAAATTATTTTGAAATTAAAACTGCGATCAAATAGGCCCATAGTTTCTCTTTACCTGCAACATTTTTCTCTTCATTTTTCATACATCAATAAAAACCAACAATCTAAGATTTTGATTCCCATCTATGTAATCTATGTAAAGATTTGCGCACAGCATCGGCTAACTTCAAAACGTGACAACTGAGTACCGAAGAAAAAAAGTATAATTCAATGTTTTTTTACATAATTGTTTCTGGTTTATTTATTTACTAGAAATAACTATATAATAAAACCCGTCAGAGTCTACTGGCAATCAGTTGTCAAGTTGTTCATATTGTATGCAACGAATTTGACAGCAAACTTTTGTTTGGTTATCTTACTTTTATTTCTGCACAATGTTAGTTACATGTTTGCTTTGGAAAAGAAGCTATCACAAGGTACATTTCCCTTGCTCTTATTAAAAAATATATTATTATTATATTGATTTTTGCCCCTGAACTCTCAACATAAATAGTTTTTTGATAATTAATAATCCTCATGGTAATTTGATAGATGCTTAATCATATACCATGATCATGATGTCTTTTTGTTTAAAAATTAGGCCCTTATTCTGTAGCTGAAAAGTTTATAGGTTGAAAATTTTTCTGAGCCCTAATTATTACACATCTAAAATTCCCGGACTCTTCCCTTTCCCCTTGCAAAACTTCCACATCTAAGGAGTGACATCGATGGAGCTAGGCTGTGAACCCCGAGGCTACTCTCGTGCCGGAAATGATACAATTATATATATGGTATTGTGTTATTGCAGTAGGCCGGTCATGTTTGGAATTGAACAAAATACGTGAAGTATGTATTTTTGTCATTCTTTGATCATAATTCCCATAACATTTTGTTGAATGAAAATTATGTTCAAAGACAAAAATACATATTTCAAGGAGATTGAGACTTCACCCACATCCAGCACATCTACGGCTCAGCAACCAGCTGTCAAAGTGCCAGCTCAACATCCAAGCAAGTAGATGGTTATGGCGGTTATAACAGAAAAGAGAAGAGTATAGTGTGTTTGTGTTGTATGATAATTAGTATGCACCTTCATCTTTGTAGTATAAGTACAGGTTGTTGAACCTTCTGTAACTACCAATTTCATTTCTATCAAATAAAATTTTCCTATCTTCTTGTCTACGTTCTATTATGAAGCTCATATGATGAGTACGTAAATTAAATTTTTTGGACGAACTCTTATAATCGATAAAGAAATTAAAACTTTTAGAGTTACCATGCTCACGCCTCGGTCCATGTGGATATGCTCACAACGCATGATCATTAATGTAATAGTCAATTATACCGTTAAATTTGAGGTTATTGGATTGTTATGTCTATGGATTCCTTTATCAATACTAATACTTCTCATGTTTATGGATTTCTTCATGAGAATGTGTTTCTCATGCACTATATGTACTAAGCTTTATCATAATCAAATATTTTTCGCTTCAGATTTTTTTAATTTTTTGGGCATTCATCAAATATTTTAAAAAAAAATTCTACGCGAATTAAAATTTTAAAATCAGTTACCAATGCCTTGTGTTGATGTTTTTTATTTTCACTTTTAATATTTAGTGATTGAGTCAACGAGAAAAGAAATTTAGTTATACATTGAATCCCATAAGTGGGATTCTCTCAATTTTATTTTCTCTCAATTTTCTGTAGTGGATATTTGTGACTATTTCCAGCCGCCATAAAATATTGTCAGACTGCCACTAATGTCTTCTGCAGAAAAATTGGGAAAAAATAAAATTGAGAGGAATCGTTCCCAATCCGACTGGTTAGACCACTGCAATGTCTTGAAGAGACTTTTAACGAAATTGAACTTCGAATCGAAATTGATGCCGAAATTCTCTCTCTCTCTCTCTCTCTCTCTCTCTCTCTCTCTCTCTCTCTCTCATCTTAGCGAAATTCAACTTGAAATCAGCGAGACCGCGGAAAAAATAAAGAAAAGTACAATATGGCGGCTGAAACCGCCTCTTTGTAAAGAAAACCAACGTACCATTATATAATATTACGACGGGTCACACAACCGCCATAATACACACAACATTACAGCAGTAACTTTAAGCCACCACAAAAAAAGCCCCAATTTACAACTTTTTTTGTGGTGGTTTTTGAAGTTTTTTTTCGGAGGCACCAAAGCAATTGGATTTTAAGGTTCTCCTATATACTATTGGAGGAGATTATGCTCACTTTGTTAAGTAATGTTTGCACTTTTAACCAATTTATCAAATAAAAATTTTGCTTTAAAAAACGAAGCATTGCAATTATATAGGGTTTGTTTGTTTGCAGTTTTCAGTTTTTAAAAATTGAAAACCTGTTTGATACGACCCGTTTTCAAAACCTGTTTTCAACTAAAAACCAAAATAGCTAAAAGATGTTTTCAGTTTCTGTTTTTAATTTTTAGATATCAGTTTTCAAATGTTAGAAAACATGTCATTCAAACAGTTTTCTTCTTCTGAAAATGGTTTTTAAAAGTTGTTTCTAAAAATTGTTTTGAAAACTGAAACTGCAATCAAATAGTCACATATGGGCCTGTTTGATAGTAGTTTTAGTTTTCAGTTTTTAAAATAGTTTCAGAAACAATTCTTAAAAACAATTTTCAGAAGAAGAAAACAGTTTGAATGACATGTTTTCGAACACTTAGAAAACTGATATCTAAAAACTAAAAACTGAAACTGAGAACATCTTTTACCTGTTTTGGTTTTTTAGTTTTAAAAACTAAAAATGAGAACTGTTTTCAAAAACTGTTTTTGAAAACAGGTCTTACCAAACAAGTTTTCAGTTTTTAAAAACTGAAAACTGTTTTGGAAACAGTTATCAAACAGGCCCTATAGTTTCTCTTTTCCTGCAACCTTTTTCTCTTCATTTCTCATACATCAATAAAAACCAACAATCTATAGGAAATAACACAAGCTGAAGAAGTTAAATAAAGGCTTAATTGCACTTTTGGTCCCCCAACTATTGCCTTCCTGTGAAAATCGTCCTCAAACTTCAAAATTAGCAAAACACGTCCCTGAAGTTTACACCCGGTTGCAAAATTGGTTTTCCGTTAACTTCCGTCTAAAAACTAACAGAATATTCCGTTAAAAATAAATTAAAAAATAAAGAAAAATTAAAATTGAGAAAAAAAATAGTATTTTAATTGAAATCCAGAAATACCAACCTAACATCTCACCTTCATCGTTCTCTTCCCTTTCTCAGCCCCACTCTCTTCTTCTTCTTATTCTTCTTCTTCCCACTCAACCACCACACTACCACCACTCAACCACTGCACCACCACAACTTTCACGCCACCACACTCTGTTCTTCTTCATCCCTTCTCAACCCCACCGATCCCAACATTCAAATCAATTACGAAATCCAAATTTCTCCCAGCAAACACTCCCAAAAGAGAATTAAACCCAAAATTCACAAAGATCCCTTCCCCCTTCCATCTCCAAACCAACATTCACAGCAAAACCAGGAACTAAAATGACCAAGACTTCAAACCAGGAACCTCAAACACCAAACCCTAAACCATAGCCACAGGCCCCAAATTCCAGCTCCATGTTCTACTGCCGTGAGAAGCGGCGTCGATTTGGGTTTTGTGGGGGATGGGCGATTTGGGTTGATGATTTCATCAAATAGAGGTGGGGGTGAAGGAAGGAGTGGGTCTCGATGATGGTTCACGGCTTGGCAGAGGCTTCAATGATGGTTCACGGTGTGGGTTTGGTTGATGATACAGGAAGTGGGTCTCTTGCACAGAAACAACGATGGAGAAAGGAAAAAGCTTGGGAAGGATGAAGAAAATAGAAGCGGTGGTTGAAAACAAGTGAGGAATGAGGAAAGGTGAGGGAGCAAGAAGAGGATGTAGTGGAGAAGAGAGAAGGGGAAGAGGGATTTTTGAAGTGGGGGAACATGGATTTGTAGATTTTTTTATAAAAAAAAATTATGGGTTTTGTTTTATGAAGATGAAGATTCTGGGTTTTATAAGATTTAATGATGAAGAAGTTTGAAAAAGATGAAGAACCAATCAATACTTGGGTTTTTGAATTTTTTATTTTATTTTCCAGCAATTTGTTAAGTTTTGGACGGAAGTTGGACGGAAAACCAAAAGTGCAACGACAGGTATAGTTGGAGGACATGTTTTGCTAATTTTGAAGTTTGGGGACGATTTTCGCAGGAAGGCAATAGTTGGGGGACCAAAAGTGCAATTAAGCCGGGGAAAAAACCACGTCCGTTGTCAAAACCGACAACCAGAGAATAAACACTATGTGAACATTGTTACAATACATAGACTTCACTCTCAACCACCTCATGACCCCAGCACACTCACACTCTCCAAAGTGAATATTTGAACTACATCTCACAATACTCTAAAACAAGAGCATAAGAGAAAAAGAAAACACAAATATAAACTTAAAGTGTTTCTAAAGCTTTGATGTTTTAGTGTGTTGAAAGAAGGAGCTGGAGATCCCTATATATAGCCTTAGACTCCCTCATTCTTCACTATTCTAAGTAATGTGTGACTTCTCCAAGATTCATTAATCATTGATCTTTTTTCTCCTTCATTAGCAATGTGAGACTTACATTGCAATCAACTCCAACAATCTCTATGGTTTTCAGTCTTCATTGTATACACCGACAAACATAATTCTCATTGTCTATATACCGACAAATTAAAATATCATACTCCCCCATAAAGAGTACAATACACTTTGAACTAAACCATCTCAAGAATTTTCTTCACTTGGAACTAAACCATTCAAAGAATTTTCACATGCCAAAACCTTGCTGAAAATTTATGGTGCAACTTTCATGTTGGCTTTCTCTGGAAGTTCATCAGCCATCGACATAACCACATACCTTGCATCAACGTCAACCAATGCCCGCACCGCCGCACGGTATCACCACATACCTTGCATCTATATCAACCAATGCCCGTATGCCACCTAAACAATTATATGCCCATAACACCATGTGTAATCATGGTTGCATCAAATCCTCCATCACAACATCATTGCAGCTGCAGACCGACTATAAACCGTGCACCAGGTTGGTTCTGAGGAAAGAGAAATGGGTCACAAAGGTCACGCTTAAATAACAAGTCTTTCTTAGCCAGAACCCCCCAAAACAACACTTCACAATGTCACACTTCTTCCGCACCTTCGCAATACCATACAAAGTGATATCCATTGAATCGGAAACTCTGATACCACTGTTGGGGGAGATGGGAGCCCATGGGCCGATGAGCAAGACACCAAGAGACATCGACGCCACATGTTAACCCAAAACCTTAAGGCATTAGGTTTATGAGTCACATCTTTTATAAAGTCTTCTCATCATCCATACTTAACCAATGTGAGGCTTCAATTCCACACTTGAATTCTCAACACAATCTAAAATGTTGATTCCCTGCTATGTTAAGATTTGCGCACAGCATCGGCTAACTTCAAAACGTGAGAAATGAGTCCCAAAGAAAAAAGTATAATTCAATGTATTATTACTTAATAGTTTCCGGTTTAGTTATTTACTAGAAATAACTATATAATCAAACCTGGCCAATTTCTTGTTATTACGCATAACAAACTGTTTTTAACAAACTGAAAAGGAGTCTTCTGGCAATCAGTTGTCAAGTTGTTCATATCGTATGCAATGAATTTGACAGTAAACTTTTGTTTGGTTATCTTACTTTTATTTCTGCACAATGTTAGTTACTTGTTTGCTTTTGCCATTCAAATTTGTTTATTGTGTTTTCTTATGTTCACATTACATTTCCCTTGTTTGCTGACCGAAAGGTATTTGGATTTCTACTTCTAAAATTTTAGATGCCGAATTTTCTTTGGAAAAGAACCTTTCACATTTACAAGGTATTTCTTGCTCTTTTTAAAAAATATATTATTATTATATTGATTTTTGCAGTTTTTTCCCCCTGAACTCACAACATAAATAGTGTTATAATAATTAATAATCCCCTATGGTTGTGTTAAATGCTTATATACTAGGATCATGATGTCTTTTTGTTTGAAAAGTAGGCCCTTATTATATAGTTTAAAAGTTTATAGGCTGAAAATTTTTATGATCCCTAATTACACGGCTAAACTTTCCTGACCCTTCCTTTTCCTCTCTCCTTCCAGAACTTCCACAACTAAGGAGTGACATCGATGGAGCTAGGATGTGATCCTCGAGGCTACTATCGTGCTGGAAATGATAAAATTATTTGATTTTGTGTTATTGCAATAGGACGGTAATATTTGGAATTGAACAAACTGCGGGAAGTATGTATTTTTGTCTTCATTTTTGTCTTTATTTGAAGACAAAAATACATACTTCACGCATTTTGTTCAATTCCTCGTCCTACTGCAATAGGACAACACCTAATAATTGTATCATTTCCAGCACGCCAGTAGCCTTGGGGATCACAGTCTAACTCCATTGATGTCACTACTTAGTTGTGGAAGTTCCGCAAGGGGAAAGGGAAGAGTCAGGAAAGTTTAGATGTGTAATTATGGCTCAAAAAAAGTTTCAGCCTATAAATTTTTAAACTATCGAATAAGGACATAACTTTTAAACAAAAAGACATGATGATCATGGTATATGATTAAACATGTATCAAAGTGGAAAGTCATTTATATGTGTAAATACCACTTACAAACTCAATTATATTAATGGAATTTTCTAGTATTTTCCCCTATGGTTGTGTTAGATGCTTAATGGTATGCTAGGATCATGATGTCTTTTTGTTTGAAAATTAGGCCATTATTCTATAGTTTAAAAGTTTATAGGCTGAAAAAAAATTTGAGCCCTAATTACACGGCTAAACTTTCCTGACCCTTTCAATTCCCCTCCCCTTGCAGAACTTGCACAACTAAGGAGTGACATCGATGGAGCTAGGATGTGATCCTCGAGGCTACTCTCGTGCTGGAAATGATAAAATTATTTGGTTTTGTGTTATTGCAATAGGACGATAATGATTGGAATTGAACAAAATGCGTGAAGTATGTATTTTTGTCTTTCTTTGAATGACAAAAATACATACATCACGCATTTTGTTCAATTCCTCGTCCTACTGCAATAGGACAATACCTAATAATTGTATCATTTCCAGCACACGAGTAGCCTAGGGGATCACAGTCTAGCTCCATTGATGTCACTACTTAGTTGTGGAAGTTACGCAAGGGGAAGGGGAAGAGTCAGGAAAGTTTAGATGTGTAATTAGGGCTCAAAAAAAGTTTCAGCCTATAAACTTTTAAACTATCGAATAAGGACCTAATTTTTAAACAAAAAGACATGATGATCATGGTATATGATTAAACATGTATCAAAGTGGAAAGTCATTTGTATGTGTAAATGCCACTTACAAACACAATTATATTAATGGTATTTTCTATTATTTTCCCCTATGGTTAGATACTTAATGGTATACTAGGATCATGATGTCTTTTTGTTTGAAAATTAGGCCCTTATTATATAGTTTAAAAGTTTATAGGCTGAAAATTTTTATGATCCCTAATTACACGGCTAAACTTTCCTGACCCTTCCCTTTCCCCTCCCCTTGCATAACTTCCACAACTAAGGAGTGACATCGATGGAGCTAGGATGTGATCCTCGAGGCTACTCTCGTGCTAGAAATGATAAAATTATTTGGTTTTGTGTTATTGCAATAGGACGGTAATGTTTGGAATTGAACAAAATGCGAGAAGTATGTATTTTTGTCTTTCTTTGAAGACAAAAATACATATTTCACGCATTTTGTTCAATTCCTCGTCCTACTGCAATAGGACAACCCCTAATAATTGTATCATTTCCAGCACGCCAGTAGCCTTGGGGATCACAGTCTAGCTCCATTGATGTCACTACTTAGTTGTGGAAGTTCCGTAAGGGGAAAGCGAAGAGTCAGGAAAGTTTAGATGTGTAATTATGGCTCAAAAAAAGTTTCAGCCTATACATTTTTAAACTATCGAATAAGGACATAATTTTTAAACAAAAAGACATGATGATCATGGTATATGATTAAACATGTATCAAAGTGGAAAGTCATTTATATGTGTAAATGCCACTTACAAACTCAATTATATTAATGGAATTTTCTAGTATTTTCCCCTATGTTTGTGTTAGATGCTTAATGGTATACTAGGATCATGATGTCTTTTTGTTTGAAAATTAGGCCATTATTTTATAGTTTAAAAATTTATAGGCTGAAAAAAAAATTGAGCCCTAATTACACGGCTAAACTTTCCTGACCCTTTCATTTCCCCTCCCCTTGCAGAACTTGCACAACTAAGGAGTGACATCGATGGAGCTAGGATGTGATCCTCGAGGCTACTCTCGTGCTGGAAATAATAAAATTATTTGGTTTTGTGTTATTGCAATAGGACGGTAATGTTTGGAATTGAACAAAATGCGTGAAGTATATATTTTTGTCATTCTTTTGAATGACAAATTTTTTGTCATTCTTTTGAATGACAAAAATACATACTTCACGCATTTTGTTCAATTCCTCGTCCTACTGCAATAGGACAATACCTAATAATTGTATCACTTCCAGCACGCGAGTAGCCTAGGGGATCAAAGTCTAGCTCCATTGATGTCACTACTTAGTTGTGGAAGTTACGCAAGGGGAAAGAGAAGAGTCAGGAAAGTTTAGATGTGTAATTAGGGCTCAAAAAAAGTTTCAGCCTATAAACTTTTAAACTATCGAATAAGGACCTTATTTTTAAACAAAAAGACATGATGATCATGGTATATGATTAAACATGTATGAAAGTGGAAAGTCATTTATATGTGTAAAAATATCACTTACAAACTCAATTATAATGATGATAGTTATCGATCAAGCATCTACCATTGATCAAGAGAGTTCACTGCTATAAAGTTAGTAATTATGAGGCCCTTGCATGTTAATATTAAGAGAATAATAGTCCCTGAAGCATAACTCAAGTGGTAAGAGCTAGAGACTTAAGAGTTTGGTGGGATAAAGGGGGATCCAGGGTTCGAACCCTGAGAAGTACTAATTTACTAATCTTACTAACAACTAACATTTGCCTATAAAAAAAAGAGGATGACAGAACTTAGCGGTTCATTATCACAAGAAGTTGATAATGAAATGATACCCGAAAGACACATATAGTATGTCAACAGACTGACAAGATAATATTCTGGTCTAGGTGACTAGGTTACATGTGTTAACATGAAAAGACAAAAAAAAATTCAATACAAATCTTTGCTTGAGTAATTATGGTCACACAACTGTCTCCTTTAGTTCTTTCCTGATGAGATTGATACTGTTAGAAATAATAATATAAAATTATTCATGTAGTCTTTATTTAATATGTTAAATTTTTGGGATAATTTGTTGTTAGACATGGTATTAGAGCCTCTATAACCAAGCGGTATAATGGTGTGTTTGTTTCTAGGAAATATGGCAGGAAGGAAGATAAAAGGAAGGAAGTTAGCTGGAAAACACTATTCCATGAGTTTGGATGACACGGGAAAATGAGGGGAAGGGAAGAAATGGACACGGCCCCGTGAAAAAGTTTTCTCTCCCACAATGGGAAGAAACTGACACAACACACTATCTTCCTCTTCTATCCTTATATTGGCACCTGAACGATGTTGATTGTGTGCTACAGCCTACAGGTTCAGTGAAAGATTCATTTTTTCTGAATTATTTGGAAAATAATAAACAACAAGGTAGATACAGACTTTTAGTTTAATTGTGTGCATTTGAATGATACTCATTACTTTCATTACCTACCGTGAAGTGTAAGCATGTGGTAATGTATATTATTAGGTGCATGTATGTGAAATAAAGTTTCTTTTGGCATGGTTATAACAGTTTGATTCAGCTGGTTTGATGAAAACCACCTAAAATAACATGTTAAAGTTTGACATAAATACTAATTGAACAACAAACAGGTAATGCTAAGAGCAATATGATACATAGGCTTAAGTCTCACACAAATTTCATGGAGCGTGTTCATTTTGGCCCTTTAGACATGCATATGACTGCATCATATTCCCATGAGACATGAAATTAAGGATATTAAATGATAGTTTTAAATAAAGGAATTCTTTAACAAAAGTATGCTTATGACTGATAAGAAAATCCTTTTTTTTTTAAACGAAAGAAGCAAGCAATTAATTGAACTAAGTGGAACACAAAAATTAGATCAATAGATAAACTAAGAACCTGAAGAGAAACTCCTTGATGCTTGTATTTCCAAATAATATAAGGCTTTGATCTCAAACTGAGGAACCTCAACAAATTCTTTCTGTTTCTTTGTTCTGGAAAAGAGAAGTTGAGCCGATCAAAGAGTGAGTGAACCAAAGAAAACTTATAGGAAGGTAAGAGACAGCAATTCAGTTCATACGCATGTATTATCTATAAAGAATGGTCTACTTAAACCTCCCCATTGCTTTCTCTCTAGCAGGCTAGCACTCCTTCCCCCCTTCCCCTTTTATATTAGACTGTTAGATCTGTTGAGTAAGACTGGAGAGAAATGGGTGATGTCAAAACCAAAATCATCTTGGAAGAAGGGTCTTCATACAATGGAAGTATGATTTTCAGGACTTCTTATTTTAATTTGATCAGAACACAAGAAACACCAGTAACCCAAATCTCAGTAAAATATGTAATGATCTTTTAATATTCGGGCATGGAGAACATATGACTAGTCATCAACTGAGCAATCCAGTGATGCTCAAGTCTTCCTATGCTAAGTAAGTTTATATTCGGTATTCTCTAACATCTTGCTTACCTATCTATAGATCATGCCAAGGGTGTGCAGCAACAGATCTCCTAGCCATGGATGAAAGAATCCTCTCATTAAGAGGTTGATGTTGGGAACCTTGTTTGGAGTCTCAATGGGTGGAGACATATCTGCAATCTGAAATAATAAACAAACAATTTTCATCAGATCCATCATTGCATTTTCTGGACATAATTTCCAACCAAATAAAAGGAAAAAAAAAAAAGAGCATACTCAAATTTGACCTCTGACCTATTACCCAAACAACATCGTCCTACAATTGACATTATTATCAAAAAAACGTTAATCACACACCTCTTGAAAGTGATCAAAATGCACTATTGAGATCACATTCAAATTTAAGAGCGAAGAAGAAGCAAGAACATACCATAGTAAACATACATATTCGCAGAGAAGTTGAAAGTGTTCTTCGAGAAGGTGTTGTCCATCTCTGACCTTAGAGATCCACTCGTCCAAATCCATGTCGCCGCGAAGGCGATGTCATTCTTGTTCACGGTCTCCATCCTTTCATAGTGCCTCATCTTCCTCTCAACACTCAGAGATTCGAGAACACGAGGCGGCAGCAACATGACCTGGTCGAACTTGGGATCGGACGCAAAGGAACGGTGTGTTGAGACTTGAGAACCAAAACAAGTATGTGAAAGATAAGGAAATTGAAAGAAACAGCTTGGGCTGCTTGGCTAATATATAGCCTTACACATATGAGAAACTGAAATCAAGAAATAACCCACGTTATTCAAACCACTACTAACACTTCCTAACAACAACATGATAGACTAATTCAAAGTAAATAACAACTCCTAAAAACAGGGAAATCATAAACTGACTAACAAATCCTCCCTTAAACTATGCAATCAGTTTATATCACTCTCTCAACAAACTCCTAGAGACCTGCGTAGCTTCAACAAAACATCCAGCTTGAGTGGTTTGGTCATAATATCAGCCACTTGTTCTTGTGTGCCACATTGCATCAAGGAAGTGAAAACAAACATCAATATGCTTACAACGACCATGCATTACTGGATTCTTCGAAAGCTTAATAGCCCGTGCTAAAGCGACTAAGTTAGAGGCAACTTATACAATCGACACTAAAACAATACATTAGAATTGCCCTTTTGTTAAAGTAAATAGCGTTGGATTAGCGTCGGCTAACACCGACATTAAATTTGACTGACGATAAATTAGCTGTGGCATCGGTTTTTTCCTTGTTCGTGTCCATTTTTTACCGATGCAAATTAACCTTGTTTTTTGTAGTGATAGATATAATTAAGTTCATCTCTCTTTGGATTTTTCTTTGTATGCTATTTTCATGAATTTTAGCTCATGGAAGCGTTCCAATTATACATGATGAGGGCTGGCCAAAATTACAATCTTTCCTATGTATTTATTTTTCAATTGGTTAGATTTTAAGGTTGATGATAACAAATAGCATAATTTAGAGGTAAAAACATATCCAATAAGCTCGTATATTAAAGAAAAAGTTGGAATCTAGGGAAAGTCATGTATTAGAACAACTATCAAATTTTCCAAACAGATTTACACCTGAAAAAAATATTAATCATTGTACTAGATGGAAAAAAAATAATTCAGCAGAAGCTATTTTGCATAATTTTTTCAAACTCAATCAAATCAATTCTCCCATCTTGATTTTCATCAAATTTCTTGATCATAATCTGGCAGTCCTCAATTTCTGCTGCTTCCTTGAATCCCAAAACAGAGAGAACGCTCTGCAGCTCCTTGGCATCAATAAACCCATCTCTGTTCTCATCAAACACATCAAAAGCCTTCTTCAACTCCTCCACACTTGGCTCCTGATCCTCAAACAATTCTGAAATCTCATTGGAACCATAATTGTCATTCAGTTCCTCACTTTCTGAACTGTAAAACAATCCCAAATTTTCCATCACCATCTTCACTTCATCCCTTTCAATATGCTCCTCACTTGAGTAGCTTGAGTAGTACTCACTCTCTTGGTCAGATTCTGAAACCTGCTCCTCCTCCTCCTCTAACTCTTCCCTTACCTCTGAGTTATTACTAGGGTGAATTTGGCACAGAAAGAAAAACTTTAAAGTTGAGAAAAACATGAGGATTTTGTGAAAACATGTTTGGCATGTGAGAAAGTCCACCAAACCAAACAAAAAAGAAGAAGTGGAGTTGCTATCACTCTGTTGTGATGTCTTGTCCTCAGCCATGAAGCACTCAAATTGAGGAAGAACCATGGTTGCGATTAACTGGTAGAAAATTCTTGTGATCCCTTGTGTAGGCAGAGTGCTTGTTATTTAGACTTTTTTTTTGAAAGTGTTATTTAGACTCTGAAGATGAGAAAGTTACTGTGATTTGGAATGGAGGAAGGAGGGTGTTATATATAGTTTACAACTTGGACGATTTTACGATACCCTACAGCAAAATATTGCAATTTATATTTCCAATCAATAATTATTACTCATACTTAAAAAGATTTTTTATATAAATCTAAAACTGATTATCATGATCGACTGAAATTGTTTTTATTAATTACTACTTTTTTTTGGAAACTTAATAACTACTTTTTGAAATAATAGATAAATTTTATCAGTCTTTTATCTATTTCAAAATTATTTGATTAACTTTATCTTATTAAGATATGATTTATTTTTTATTTATATAAATTTGAATTAAAAGATAAAAAAATCAATGTGTTACTTACAAAACTTCATTTGTTTTATTTTAAAATTAACGTAAGTAAATGAGAATTGAGAATAAGAATTAAAATTTACTCCATATGTAATAATGATAGACAAAGAGATAGCTAGAATACCACAAAAGAGAGTTAAAAAAATTAAAAGATTTATAGAATAATTTTTAGTGTATCCTTTACAAAAGATAATCTTGTTTGAGTTGTAAACAATTTTTTTTTTTTGAAAGAAGTCGTAACATTCAAATTATGATATATATGATTAGCCCTGAGTGAAGTTTTTTTCATTCACATTCACATGGCTTAGACGTTAGACTTATGATTAAAAGATAAAAAATTTATAATAGTATATCTGAATAAAAAATACAGGGGACTGAGAGTTTTTATTGAGTTTTTATTGGGTGAGACTAAGAATAATAACACAATATTTCATCTCAAACTCATGTAATTGATAAAACCAAAATAGAGTCGCAGCCCCACTACGCGCCTGACTTTGAAGTTTGAAGTTGGAACAATGTAAAAGCAAGCATAGTCAGCTTTAACAGGTAAAGAAAGGTACCTGCCTTGCCTTGCCTGATAAAAGACCAACATGAGTAGTGCTTAGCTTAAGTGTGATAAAAAAACAATATATATAGTGGCTAGAGTAATTATGGTAGAGGAATTTACCATTTGCCAAGCTGTCAAATGGTTGGCCTTTGTGATGCTTAGTCTTTCTTAAGTGAACTTGGTCATCAATTCTATCAACTTAGCATTATGTTAGACCAATGGGTTAGAAGTGAGAGTTTTATATTTGGTTGTTTTGATCGGCAAGCTTGGTGCTCACTTGGTCGTATAGTCATTTGGGACAACCAGAGCACTTCCCTATTAGTAATCTCTAATATCGATCAAACTATAACTTGTGGGCACCCCATGGATAGATACACCTTCATGAGAAGTGGGGCATTTTCCCCCACCAGAATATCAGATAAATCTAACAAGGATGTAATATTATTAGTAGTTTACTATTTTGTTGCCCACAAAGAGCAAATGCCCCCTCTTCCACATAACCAAAGATGGAGTCACGTATACTGTTGTGGGAGCAAAGTTATTTTTTTAGATATATATGAATATGTTATTATTATTATTATTATTATTATTATTATTATTATTATTATTATTATTATTATTATTATTATTATTATAAGGAGTTTTGATTCATTCACACATCATTTTCTCTTCCTTCTCATTTTCATTCATCTTTATATTTATCTTCTATTCTTTTTAGAGAACAAGTAATTTATTAATATTCGAAAGAAAAAAGTACAAGAAAAAAAAGTGAAACCCCCTCAAAGCAAAGATAAAGTGAAAGAATTTGCAAAATCCCCGCCACGGAACAAACCCAAAAAACCAAAAGCCAAAACAACTCAATCCCAACAACAAGAACCCCAAAAGCCTCGCAACCAACTGAATGGCGCAAGACCACTATGATCCCGCAGGCCCGTATTCTCTAAGGAACTCCGCCAGACCACAAATAGCCTCTTCTTCTCTGTTGAGGAATTTCATTCCCGCATATTTACTTAAGAAGTAAACCTTCTTAGCTCGCGTGAAATAGGGGCCGCTCACAGCTTCCACCTGAACATATTTCTTAGGCCGACCTCTAGGCCTGCGAGGAGACCCTTCCATGCCGCGCTTTGCCGCTAATTTCTTTCGAGGCCGACCACGGGGCCGGAACCTCGGAGGGGAGAACTCTAGAGCAACATCCACATGAATACATAATGAAATATTATTTAATCGTGGAAATGCCATGTCTGGTGCACCTATCAGAATCGGGCGTCAGACAAAGTTTTTGGCGCAAGGAGCGGAGTTGGTAGGGATCTCTTTTTTTATTTTTTACTTCCACTTATCTATCGATCTCGGCCCGGCTTGAATAAAAGATCTTAAAAGTAAAGATAGCGGGTGTGCAATTGAGAATTATGTAGTCATCACCAGCCCAAGGAACTTCCCCCTCACTCTCTTGACCTTCACCTTCTTCCTCTGATGCCTGAACTGGTCCAGCAAGGCCACAAACACCTACAGAAACAGAGCAAGAGCCCACCTCAAAGCTAGACGGTAGTAGAAACTCCCTCTCTGGATCCTCCCGACCCTGAACCTCTGCAACATAAGTGGAAGATCCAAGCGAGCCTGTCATGGTCGAAGGGAGGGTAGGAGGCGCAATGAGGCATCTAACCTCAAAAGAAGGAAGCAGAGCACTCAGCTGATGCGGAACAGAGGAATGATCAGGAGAAAGGGTGGGAAGAGAAGTCCCCACGCTAACAACACTGGAAGAAGAGGCACCTACAAAGGATGAGGAGGACGAACCAGCCCCATTGAGATGAGAGGAAAAAACGTTTAAGTGTTGAAATGGCACACCAAAATCTCCTAAATTAAAGCCTCTCCATAATTTCACAAGGTTGAGGTATTGTTAACAAAACATTTTTGTGTAATAAGTTCTTATTTTACTATGTAGTTTCATCTCTATAATAAGTTTTATTATTATAATAAGTTTGTAATCTATGTTAATCTATTTAAAATCAAATGAGTGTTTTGTTACACGATAGAAAATTACAATGATACTAAAATCATAGTGAACAATTGTAAAAATTAAGAGAAAAGTTGTCAAAATCATGTCTTCACTGTAATTTTCTATGTATATCCAAAGATATAACAAAACTTGTAAAATATAACTATAATACATATTAAATAAATTTATACAGTGCAATAAATTTCCATGTATATATGCTTTCAAAAAAAACTTGCACATATATATTGCCCCACAAAAAACAGTTCCTTCATGAATCCATCACTCGGCACCCCAACTCAATCTTAAATAGTAAAAGTCATTTTGACTGCGTTTAAGAAAAATCAAATCCGAACCTGAAGGGATTTGGATCCTCTTATATGTGTTTCTCACATGATCCTGTCATGTAAGAAGATCTGGCCATTAATTAATTTTAATGAGGTCAAACGGTGGATTATGACTTTAGTCTGATGCACTGACAATGTAAAGATTTTTTACACCGTCAACCAATCAGATTTCAAAAAATTTTCATGTCACTCAATTTAATTAAGTAAAAAATCTATTTTTCTCACATTCAAAAAATCTGATTGGTTGATGATGTTTTTTTACACCATTAATGCATCAAACTTTTTCTCTAATTCAAATTGTTATCTTTTACCGCAATTATATAAATTGGTAATAATAAATTTAAACTCTGAAGAAAAAACAAATAATTTTATCGTATTGTATTATCAACAAAGGTATCAATATTCATAAAATAATTATTTTTAGCCAAAATCAAATGTTTTTTTTTTACCGGCAAAATCAAATGTTATATTTTACGCGAGTCACTAAATGATTCTAAATAATTTTTGTTGAAATTATAATCATTGATTCATGTGCATTTTAGCTCCCTTGGATTTGGAATCTATTTACAATTATAAATTTTCCAGTAAAAAAAAAAATACTTAAAATTATAAATTCAATTTAAATGGTAATAAATTTATATTATAAATAAAGTTCAAATTTTATTGAATTAGTAATTTGAATTTCATTCACCATTCATTTTCTTTAATGATGGAAGATATTTATAATTTCATGCGAATAAGTAAATGATTCTTTTTTGCACTACAACAATTTTCACTTTTAGCAACACTTCAAAATGGTTGGATAACGTCCAAAAAGTGTTGCCTAAAATCAAAGGTTACACTTTTGAAGTGTTAGTTGAAGTGTTGGATATACCCGTGTTACCTATTGTTTTGGCAACAATTAATTTTTTTGGCAACAATTAAGTCTATTTTACACTTGATAAGTGTTGCCTATGGGTGGATGCTTTTGCAACACTTCAAAGTGTTACTAGTTTTAATGAACAATTAACGATTGTTGCCACAAATGTCTGTGACAACACTTACATGTGTTGCCTAAAATTACTTATTATGAAGGTTAGCACGATAAATACTCAAATTAGCAATTCTCATTAAAAGCACTTTAAAGCAAGGAAATCTAAATTTGAAAAGAGTTGCACACAAGCAAAAAGCTAATCAAGAAATAATTCATGATTACATACTTAAGTTTGACTAATCATAACATCACATATTTGTAATAGTAGCACTTAATGAGTTTAAAACTTCATCCGTACACATACATAGAATAGTCAAGAGAAAATTAGTTTGATCAAATCATAGTCTCAAGCAAGAAAATGGCAAAAATACATCAAAAGTAGCTTAATCAAAGTTCATCCTAATCTTCTTGCAATTCTTCATTTGCATAAACACTTTTAGAGATGACCTTCTTGCATAAGAAAAAGGATTCATAGTAAGAAAGAAAGTATGACATAACTTAAGTAACCGTACAAAGGGTAATTGAATGCCAAAGGAAATTTATTGTGAAATGCCTTCAGATTTCAATTAGTGCACTATTTTTAAGTGCAAAAAACACTTTACAAATTGATATAGAATCCACTAAAATAGATTCTTAATTTTCTGGTAGTTACAGGGTAGTAAACTTATCTACACAGATAATTGATGTCTTATATATACAATACAACAGAGTCTGGAACACAACAATTTTACAAAAAATTACCAACCATGTGCATAACAGCAGAAACTCAAGAAGTTCAATGTTAATCCAACATTTAGTGACAGTCACACATAAAAGTAAAATCCAGCATCACTACAAAGCATTCATACATGTTAAAAGGCTCACAAAAACTGATCAAAACATATAAAATAAACCTCAGAAAACAGCACCAGCACATATGAAAACTACTAGTGTATACCCTCAATCTATCATAGTTTATCACATAAAACAATGGGAATTTGCAGAAGGTGAGAGGAACAGGGTTGAACTCCAAGATCCTATGAAAATGCATTCAATCCATATTCACTTACAGCATGTTAGCCTCAGATTTCAGATACATGAATAAAAAACAAAAATCACTTCTGGATGACAAGGTAGTTAGTTACCTTTCCAACATTTGGGACATGGGTTGTTGTAGAAGTGGGGACATTGGAAGTTGCAGAAGATGACCCTAGTAAATCTTCTAGTAACTCCACATCAATCTCAGGATTACAATGTTGAAACAAAGAACTTTACAAGTCTTTTTTTTTGACATAGAACTTTACAAGTCTCAATAGACTCTAAGCTCTCCTTCAAAAACAAGATTCCAGTCCCACACCCCCCTCACAAATTAACCAAAAAAATCTAACATTTATGTCTAAGCTAAGCAAGTTATCTCTATCCCAATTAAGATGATATATATTAAATTTTCAGTCACCAACCTGCTTGTAAAATGATGTGAAGTATTTAGCAAGTAGAATAGCAAAGTCCTCCACAAAAAGTATTTCCGAGCATTCCTTTTCTTTTGAATATACCTAAAATAAATAAAAGTTCAGAACTGAATTGTAAAGATGAATAAAAGTTTCTGTTAAAAGTCGGGGATATAACAGAAACATCACTCCAGAGTAATAGGTGCATCCAATGGTCACTACACACTCAAGCACAGATACACTTGTATGTTTTTTCAACTTTAAATTAAAATAAAAAAACAAAAAAACATCATCTGAGTCTATGAGTTCAATAAATTAATTAATCAACTTTCCATTTGTAACATAACATAACTTTTCAAGAGCTTGTACTGCTTTTGCTCAATCTGGTGTTCAATTAATTGGCTAAGCAAAGTGGGTGATACAACAAGAAATAGGTACTATTTTGAAATATATGTGCTTCCAAACAGAGCAATGTACAATACAACAACTACTTATATATTTGGAAGTTCAGTAGGTTTACACATAGGAAGAAGAAACTGCATGGGTTATAGCTTTAATAGGGGGGGGGGGAGATTATGTGTAATATAACTTTGTATCCAAACACACTATACATCTTTCCATTTGAATAGTGTGTATTTGCATTGCCTCTGAAATGCATGGTTTCAAATAAACTGAATCAGATTCTAATACATTCTTTAATTGTATACATAATGGTTTAGCATGGTATATGCCACTTAGTGGAAGTTATCCACGTATAAGAACAAGCATACAGAAAAATCAAAAGTCCAATTAAACAAGGAATGACATATGTACCTGATTCTAACTCTAGAATAAGCTAGCTACATTAATCAAATGGTCCTATGAAGTAGTACTGTATTTAACCAAATGCAAGTATAAAAGCAAGTACAATTCTAGCTTTCCCTTTATAATAAGCTACATTATTATAGATCTTATTTTCTTTCTGTAACTAAAAAGTACACTTAAATGTCAAGTTTTCCCCACATAAATCATACATATCAATAGGCTTCATATATCAATAATGCAAACTCAAATGCAGCAGTCACTAACCCGGTTCAGTGTAACCCAGACTTTTAGTAAGAGTATGCAGCATAAAATCCAATCCAATATTTAATACAAATACCTAGCATACAAAGTCCCTACTAACAATGCTGTGATCAAGCACCAAAAAATAATATCTAAAAAATTTAACCATACAGTGAAGAAAGGGAGATTATACCACTCAAATTCCCAATAATGCGATGAATAGGATCACCAAAAGAGATTATGCGATTCACAGATGCTATCACAGGAAGACTAGCACCTACATTTAAAAACATTACAACTAGATCAGACATGGCTCCTTGATCCATTGACCTTCAATCAAACTAAAACACTCATATCCATTAAATCAAATAATCAAAGAAGCAATGATTTCAATAAACCCCTAAAATCAAACTAAAATTGTTCCAAACCCTAGATCAGACATGGTCCTCTCGTCTGCGGAAGCTATCCACCTTGCACCGCCGTTCGCTGCCAACGGAACCCGCCGCCTAGCCACACTGCTAGGATGACTTTCGACACAAGGAGCCGTCATGGTCCCACGAACCATCGGCTCTGATACCACTTGTTGGGGAGAGTCACGGCGAGGACCCATGGGGCAAGGTCGAGGGGAAACACATAGGAGATCTTGGACACCACATCTTAACCCAAAACCTTAAGGCATTAGGTTTATGAGTCCATCTCCTTATAAACTCTCCCTCTTACCTTGGCTTCTCCGATGTGGGACTTGACTCCAACACTTGATTCTAACAATCTCCCCCTCAAGTGTGAGTCCTTCAACCACATCAGTATCATCCATGGTCCTCCCGTCTACGGAAGCTATCCACCTACAAATAGACTACATAACATAACAATTCTCCCACTTGGAGTCTAATTGTAGTAACTTCTTGTAAGCAATAAGCTAATCTGCTCTCCACCTAGTGTAGCGCCTTCGTCTTCAATTATCCTCGAAGGTCAGCTGAAGCAATGCAAAGCCTCAGCTTATCAGCTGTAACAGTCTTGGTCAACATATCAGCTGGATTCTCTGATCCTAAGATCTTCAACATAGATAATTCTTCATCATTGATAAGTTCTCTGATGAAGTGATACTTCATCTGTATGTGCTTGCATCTGGAGTGAAAGACAGGATTTTTTGCAAATCAAATAACACTTTGACTGTCACTAAACATTGGAGGAACATCTTGTTCTTTTCCCAATTCTTTGAGAAAATTCTTCAGCCATATCATCTCCTTGGCTGCTTCTGAAATGGCAACATATTCTGATTCAGTGGTTGAGAGAGCAACTCTATTTTGAAGTTTAGACTTCCAACTCACAGCAGTTCCTCCTAAGGTGAAAATATAACATGTGGTGCTTTTTCCACCATCTGAGTCTCCTCCTAGATCTGCATCAGAAAACCCCTGTAAAGTGAGATCATTTCTTCTAAAGCATAGACACATTCTTGAAGAACCCTTCAGATATCTCAGTATCCACTTTACACCTTCCCAATGCTCCTTCCCAGGATTTGACATGAATCTGCTGACAACTCCCACAGCATGTGCTATATCAGGTCTTGTACAAACCATAGCATACATCAAGCTCCCTACTGCAGATGCATAAGGAACTGTTGACATGTAACTTTCTTCTTCATCTGTTTGTGGGGACTGCTTCTTTGAAAACTTTAAGTGATTTCCCAAAGGGATGCTTCTGGTATTGGCATCTCCAACATTGAATCTGTCCAGTAATTTTTCAACATATTTCTCTTGGGACAACTTCAGAACACCTTCTGATCTATTTCTGGAAATCCTCATACCAAGGATTTGTTTAGCTGGACCAAGATCCTTCATCTCAAAGTTTTCTGACATCTGTTGCTTCAACCTGTTAATTTCAGTCATATTTGATCCTGCTATCAACATGTCATCAACATACAAAGCAAGAATAATATAACTGTCAGCAAATTTCTTAACATAGCAACAATGATCCATGTCACATCTATTAAAACCTGAGTTGCTCATAAACTCATTAAACTTCTTGTACCACTGTCTCGGTGCCTGTTTCAGACCGTACAAGCTTTTGTGAAGCTTGCATACAAGATTCTTCGTGCCTGGAACTTCAAAACCTTCAGGTTGTGTCATATAAATCTCTTCTTCCAAATCAACATGTAGGAATGCAGTTTTAACATCTAACTGCTCCAAGTGAAGATTCTCTGCAGCTACAATACTCAGGATAACTCTTATAGTGGTCATTTTGACAACTGGAGAAAAAATCTCTGTGAAGTCAATTTCTTGCTTCTGCTGAAACCCTTTCACTACAAGTCTTGCCTTGTACCTTCTGCTGCCATCAGATTCTTCCTTCAGTCTATAGACCCATCTGTTCTGTAGAGCTTTCTTTCCTTCTGGTAACTTGGTCAGAGACCATGTTCCATTCTTCTGAAGGGACGTCATCTCGTCTTTCATTGCTAGCTCCCACTTGATAGAGTCATTCCCCTGCATGGCTTCACCAAAATATTCTGGCTCTCTAGCATCAGTTAACAACAGATAATTCAACGAAGGAGAATACCTTTGTGGTGCTTTCGACGTTCTTGTAGATCTCCTCACTTGAGTTATAGGAGTTTCAATTACTGTTGTTGGCTCTTGTTCCAGCTCAACTTCTACCCCATCATCCTCGTTCTCGGGATTAATTTGGTTTCTTTTGGCTACATCACTTTCTGAAATTTCTTCCAAT
Source organism: Lotus japonicus (assembly GCF_012489685.1). Lineage (NCBI taxonomy): Eukaryota > Viridiplantae > Streptophyta > Magnoliopsida > Fabales > Fabaceae > Lotus > Lotus japonicus. The sequence continues at coordinate 94,802,890 of NC_080041.1, read as the reverse complement.
GCCACTCTTTCAGAAAGTTCCAACTGTTTACTTGAACTCATAGATTCTGCAGAAAACCTATCTTTATAAAACACACTTTCATTAAAAGTAACATTTCTGCTTCTAATGATTTTCCTGTTTTGTTCATCCCAAAACCTGTAGCCATACATATCAGACCCATAGCCAATAAAGAAACATTTTATGGCCTTGGGGTCCAATTTGTCTCTCCTATCGGAGTCTATAAGAACATAAGAGACACAACCGAAGACTTTCAAATGTGAAAGACTTACCTCCTTACCAGACCATACCTCTTCAGGCAACTGATAATCCAAGGGAACAGATGGTCCTCGATTTATCAGGTAAGCTGCTGTATTAATGGCATCTGCCCAAAACATTTTTGGCAACCCGGACTGGATTCGCATACATCTAGCCCTTTCGTTCAAGGTCCTGTTCATTCTTTCCGCGACACCATTTTGCTCAGGTGTACCTGGTATTGTCTTGATCATTCTGATCCCATTTTCTGAACAAAACTTTTTGAACTCCTGGCTGTCATACTCCCCGCCATTATCAGATTTCAGACTCTTAATCTTCAAGCTTGTCTGATTTTCAACTTCTGTTTTCCACCTTTTAAACACAGAAAACACATCAGATTTATTTTTGAGAAAATAAACCCATAACTTTCTTGTTGAGTCATCTATGAAGGTGACATAATAGCGTGAGCCTCCAAGAGAATTCACTGGGGCTGGACCCCACACATCTGTATGCACCAATTCGAGCTTTTCTGATTTTGATTTCCTGCCTGCTTTTGAGAAGCTAACCTTTCTCTGTTTTCCCAAAATGCAATGCTCTCAAACACCAAGATCAACATGCTTCAAATTTGACACCTTACCCTTTGATGTCATGATCTTCATTCCTTTTTCACTCATGTGTCCAAGTCTTTGATGCCATATAGATGAGCTATTGACAGCTTCAGTTACTGCTATCATGTCCTCCTCTGCAACCATATAAAGGGAGCCTCGTTTCTTTCCTCGAGCTACAACCAGATTGCCTTTCGTCACCTTCCAAGCTCCACCTCCAAAAGTGGTGTGATAACCCTCATCATCCAACTGGCCTATAGAGATCAAATTTCTCTTTATTCCAGGGACATGTCTGACATTATGCAATGTCCAGAGAGTTCCATTAGAGGATCTGATATCAATATCACCTCTTCCCACAATATCAAGTGATTTTCCATCTGCAAGATAAACCTTTCCAAACTTTCCACATATATAGTTAGATAATAATTCTTTTGAAGGAATAGTATGAAAAGATGCACCTGAATCAATAACCCATGAATCAACAGGACTATCCAAGCTGCAAATTAATGCGTCTGCTACTTCCTCAAATGCTGCATTAGCAGATTCATCATCATCTTGCCTCTTTTGGTAATTCTTCTTTTTCCTTGGGGCTTTGCATTGATTGGTGAAGTGACCTTTTTTGTCACAATTCCAGCAAGTGATGTCATTCCTGACTCTTGTCTGACTTCTGCCTCTTGATTTTGATCTGCCTCGGCCTTGGCTTTGATTGTGACTCTTCTGGCTACCTCTTCCTCTACTTTCAGTATTCAATGCTGAACCGGAAGTGTTTGAAGACTCTCCTGAATCTTTCCTGCGAATATCTTCGCTTAAGATCAGGTCTCTAATGTCATCAAACTTCAGCTTGTTATCCCTTGCAGAGTTACTAACCGCAGTGACAGTTGCAGCCCAACTATCCGGTAAGGATTGTAACAGACTCAAGGCCATCAATTCGTCGTCAAAGGTAATCTTCACTGACGATAGCTGCGAAATAATTGTATTAAAGCTATTAATGTGTTCAGTTACAGAGTTACCTTCTCCCATTCTGAGATTGAATAGACGTCGTATCAGATGTACTTTATTGGCGGCAGATGGCTTCTCGTACATATTTGATAATGCCTTCATCAGATCTGCAGTAGTCTTCTCATTCACAATGTTGAAGGCAACATTTTTGGATAACGTTAATCTGATCACACCAAGGGCCTGTCGATCTAACAGATCCCAGTCTTCCTGCTTCATGTCGTTTGGCTTCTTCCCTGTCAAGGGTTGATACAACTTCTTTTGGTACAGATAGTCCTCCATCTGCATCTTCCAAAACCCGAAGTCTCTGCCATCGAACCTCTCGATCTTCACCTTCCCTTCTTCTAGCGCCATTGCTCCCACTTCTTCCTCTAAACTGAGGATCTATCCCACGAACCTAAAGCTCTTGATACCAGTTGTTGGGAGCAATAATGAAAAAGAGAGAAGAGAGAAAGAAATATAACACAGGAGTTTTTAACGTGGTTCGGAACACAATGTGTGTACCTACGTCCACGGCTACACTAGGTAGTAATATTTCTTTTGGTGTGTATAATGCTTACAATGAGGTGCTTATATATAGTAGGAGTAAGTCAACCTCCTCCTTATTCTAAGCGATGTGGGACTTACAAATAGACTACATAAGCGATGTGGGACTACAAATAGACTACATAACATAACATGACCTTGAAGCTTCGTGCGACTGTGTGAGAGCAAGAAGGAGAGCGAGAGCGAGAGACCGAGCTTCCGTTTTCATCTTCACGAGCTCACGTTTTCGTCTTCATCGCCGTTCGTTTGGAGAAATCAACTTTGCGAGTTCATGTTTTCATTTTCTTCAGTTTTTTCTGATATGATTTTGATTTTGAAATTTTTTAGAGGAAATATATATTAATTTCAATTTGAATGGAAGAGTTCGGAACAAAGGGAAGAAAACTTTTTGTTTATTTATTTTTTAACAAATAAAAAATTATTATAATTTTATTTTGGAGGGAATGAATTTTTTTTAGTGGGAAATGAATAATTACTAAACAGTGACCCAAAACTTTTAGCAACACTCATCAAATGTTAAGCAATGTAATTTACAATACTAACATGCCAAAATTGTTGCTATATAAATTTTAAGGGAACAATTATCCTATGTTAGAATATGAGTGTTGTATAAAATACAAATTTCGTGGCAACTTTGAACAAGTGTTAGCTATTCTATTTTAAGCAACACTTTAGACTTGTTGCCAAAAAATGTGTTGCTAGAGGCACAAAATGGTGTAGTGTTGGTTACGGGGGAAGAGTAGCAAAACGACAAAACTGATTAAGAGAATCTAAGTGGTAATGTTGATAATAATTTAATAATTTAAATTTAAATGCTAATACTTAATTTTTATGAACAAATGCTAATACTTAATTAAAATTTATAACTTTTGAGATAATTATAAAATTATTAGGGGTAAATTAATAATATAAATCTAATTTTATTATATTATTTTTACATTGGAAAATAAACAACAAACCAAACTATATATGTACCCATAAAACAACAACAAACTTAACAAAGGAGAGGCACAATATTGGAAGGTGGGTACTTCGAAACTTGCCTTCTACAACCAACTCGTGTTGCATACTTTCCTAGCTCAGCCGCCACCTTATTTCTTTCCCGCGGAAGTAATAACAATTAAAAAAAAAAGGTAATTTTTGTCCATAAATTCTATTGAATTTTCTTAAACGTAAATATTTTTTTAGCAAAACTAAAATTTTAAGTGAATCACAGAATGATTATTATGGATAATGAAAATGATTTTAATTTAAATGTAAATCTTTGAGTTATATCTATAGGTGTAACAATTTGGATTTCTAGTGAACCTTAAATTTGAAGCCTATTAACAATGGCGAATTCAATTTGAATTTTTAGTTTTATACCAAATAAGGCAATTATAAAAATAATGGTAATGGATTCAAATTCAATTCTATTAAGTTGATTTTCATTACTGATTATAATTTTATCTTTCATAATGGTAGTAATTTACAATTTAAGGTAAAAAATTAAATGGTTCTAATTATGGATAAGAATAATGTTTTAATTAAATGGTTTATTAACTTAATTTTAAATGAGAATATTTAATTAAAATTAAACCTTTAACATAATTGTAGGAACTAATGGTAATAAAGTAAAATTTTAAATCAAATTTAATTTAATTTATTTTTCATAAAAGGTAATGCTTTCTATAATATATCTAAGTTTGCTCATAGGTTGACTTGTAGAAATAGTTATTTTTATTAATTTTGACTACCTTACTAATCCATGGCAAAAAATTTAAAAATTCAAATCCTTCATTTTCGAACGTATACTTTTTATGACAATTAAGAACTAATGGTAATAAACTCAATGCTATAAGACTTAACAAATACATAAAATTGAAGACGTTTTAACAAACAATAATGCCCAATTCCGGATGTTTATATATACCAAAAAAAAATGATAATGCCCAATTCACTACTTGCCTATTAACAATGATGAATTCAATTTTAATTTTAGATTTATACCAACTAAGGAAATTATAAAAAATAATGGTAATGAATTCAAATTCAATTCTATTAAGTTTATTTTCATTACTGATAATTTTATCTTTCATAATGGTAGTAATTTATAATTTAAGGTGAAAAATTAAATGATACTAATTATGGATAAGAATAATGTTTTAAATTGTTTTTTAACTTAATTTTAAATGAGAATATTTAATTAAAATTAAACCTTTAGTATAATTGTAGGAACCAATGGTAGTAAATTCTTAAATCAAATTTAATTTTATTTGTTTTTCAGAAAAGGTAATGCTTTCTATTATATATCTAAATTTGCTGATAGGTTGATTTGTAGAAATACTTATTTTATTAATTTTGATTACCTTACTAATCCGTGGCAAAAAATTTAAAACCTTCATTTTCGAACGTATACCTTTTTTGACACTTAAGAACTAATGGTAATAAACTCAACGCTATAAGACTTAACAAATATATAAAATTGAAGACGTTTGTTAAAACGATAATCCCCAATTCACTACTTGCCACAACAATGATTACTTTTTCCGAATGATGTTGACATGAAAATGATGTGTTAGCCTGTTAGGTTTGTATTCGCATAAGAATTGCTTTATATAAGCTTGCAACCACACTCTCCCTTTATCTTCTTTCTTCAGTAGCCCAGACTTGGAGTATTCTCATAGAAAGAGTTTTTTTGCAATTCCATTAATACCATAACCATGGCACCTACCACAGACATATTTAGCTCTTTACCTCACTCTTTGCTTTCCACCATTATTTCTTTGATACCGTTCAAAGAAGCTGTAAGAACCTCAATTCTCTCTAAAAGTTGGATAGACATTTTTAAGACTGTATCCAGCATAGAATTTGATGAAGTATCTTTTGTGAAAGATGGTCAAACTCATCAAATGAGACAAGGCCAAAGAAAGGCTTTTCTTGAGTATGTGATGCTTTGGATTGTTAATCACACAGGAACTGTCGTGAATAAGTTCTCTTTGCGATTATCAATGCCCGAAAAAGCTAAGACAGTCGTGAAAAAATGTATTGCTTTCGCCATAAAACACAAGGTGAAAGAGTTGGAGCTGAACTTTTGTGATCCAACGTTGGATTGTTATTTTACTACTAATCATATTAATCATGAGGCCTTGTTTGAATTGCCAGAATTTTTTTATGGCCACACTTGCCTTGAAACTTTGAACTTGTCTTCGTGCAACTTTGTTAAGGCTGAGTTGCTTCACTTTCATGCACTCAAAGAAATTTCTTTGGGTTGGATGGAAGTAAAACTTACTACTATTAAGACTCTGTTGTCAAATTGCAAGGGGCTTGAGAGTTTTAGTCTTAAGAGGTGTTGGAATTCAAATGAATTTGATTTACGGGAGGAAACCCCAAGGTTGAGAAAGTTGGTGGTGGACAGATGCATGTTTGGATCTAATAGTCTTTATTTCATAGTCAATGCTCCAAACTTAAGATATTTCTATTATTCCGGGCTGAATAATGACTTTTTGATCATAGACATACGTTCCCTTATGATGGAAAAGTCAGTTCTTGACTTTTGCATTGAGTTTGAAGGACATGCTCTTTTTCTCTACAAACTGGTGGAAGATATCTTGGGTGTTAGTGCTTTAACTGTGAGTAGTTACTTTCTTCAGGTATGTTTTATCTTTTTTATTTTGGTTATATAGCTACTTTTTAGATTGGCTTTACTTAAGATTGAAATAATAGATTATATATATATAACAAGAAATTGTAAATATATATATATATATATATATATATTTCTTCAGAGTTTAACATTTTGTATTATTTTGATATGCAAAGGTTGTTCCCACCGGAGGCTGCTTGCTCCGAATGCCACGTAATTTGAATGTGAGCAGTTTGACATTGAAGACCTCTTTGGATCAAAATGAGTATTTAGGAATCACATATTTACTTAATAGATGTTCTGAATTAGAGCGTCTCACTATCGAATTGGGTGTCCCTAAAAAATATTTGGTAAGTTATACAACCATGGAATAGAATTTGTTTTCCTAAATGTTATGCGGAGAAGAAACAGGAAAAAAAATACAATGGTGAATAGGTCATTGTGAAAATTTAATATAATGAATAAAATGAAAAATTTGTAAGATCATATACAAATTTTAAGCATAACAAATATTATTCTATTAAAAAATCTCATGTAAATTGATTGTCCCTTTTAATTTTGTGTTTACTTCTATCGTATTATATGTGTTGCTTTAATAGCCAATTTTATGTTATTCATATATAGGATTATGAGTTACCAGAAACCTTTACTTTTGAGAACTTTTGGACCATTCACGCAAGGGCATATGATTGCATGGTGTATACTCTTAAAGAGGTGGAGATTAAGGGATTTAAAGGATTGGTGAATGAGATTCGGATGCTCACTTATTTCGTCACTATTGGGAGAGTCTTGAGAAAGATGACTATCAAAATATTGAAGGATGATGTTGCCAATCAAGATGAAAGTTTGGATTCTAACTGTCATGACATGATAGAAAGGTTAATATCTCAAAGGGCTTCAAGAGATTTAAAGATTTTAATTTGTTAGAATTTAAAATTTCAGAGAACTTGAAATAATAGAAATTTAATTGAATTAATTAAATTTCCTGGATTTATAACTTTTCTTGTTTGGAATCAATAATTGAGTTCCTTCATTTGAAAAAAATATTATTCATATGATTTAGGTAATTTTCTTCTTTTATAAAATGAAATAAGTATGAATAAATGTCTGAAACACATAAATGTTACATTATAGAAATATTGAACATAAATACGAATTCTATTACATAATTTTATTAGTTTTTTTAAAAAATTTTTTATTAGTTAAAACAAATTAAGGACATACATCAATTAAAAAATATGTGCAATATCTAATATCTAAAACTAAAAGCATAACGAGGCAAGTTCATACATGTGTCACATTTTTTAAAGTTACTTTTAAATTCTCTAATTTAATTTGTGGTGCTTATTTATTGAATGCTGAAATTTATTATGATCAATTTTACATTTGAAAGAATAATTTAATTTTTTTTTCGAAAGTAGGTAACAAATAATTCAAACTTATAGTTTTGTTGTTTTTATGTTCTAAAATGTTGGCTGGGTGTTAAAGCATGCTTGCATGCTTGGGTTGGGGGGGGGGGGTTAATGATGGAGGATAAAGAATGCTTGTAGGATTTATACCTAGTGTTAAGACCACGTTTTTACCTTTGGTACCTTAATTTAGTTCTATTTTTGTTAACACTTTGTCTTTTTTTTTTTGAATGCCATAATCAAACTAATCTCAACTTAAAGAGAAGAATTAAAAAAAAAGAAGTTAGACATTAACGTTATATTCTAATATTGCACTCTTTTTCCATTTCTAGATTTTTATATCATTGGGTTTTTCATAGAAATGTTTTAATGAGACATATTCTTTAAATTGCCTTGTCAATTTGTTTCTTTCCCTTGGTTCATAAGAGGTTTGTTCTGATTTAGCTTTCTCAATCAATAATAATATTATTTTCTGTTGTCTAAAAAAAATAGATGTATATCGTCAAATTTTCATGTGAGAAGTTTTGGTTATAATCTGGGGAAATATCCTTGCACGTTTCATTTTCTAAACGAATAAAGTTGACTATATATATATATTAGTGCTGTTAATTCTGCTTCTCCCTCCTTTTTTCTGTTTCTTTCTCCCTTTCTCTCTTTGTATTAAGGGTTGGGGCTCCCCTTGTGTCCCTTTTAATACAATTCATTAGTTTATCCAAAAAAAATATGTGAGGCGTGCCCTATATTCTATAAAGAAAATATTTTGTAGATATTTGTAAACTGTAGATGTTCAACACATATTCAAGATAGAATGTTCAACATAAATTAATAAAAGTCACATGACATTTTTAAGTGGTCATGTGAACATTAAATTGTTTTAATTTTGACCATGCGTGATTAGATCTAACGGTTATAATTTATTCTTATTTTCTCTTATAACAACACATTTTTCATATATAATATATATATATTAAATGTGATAAGAAGAGACCTGAAAAAATTGAGGTGTCTGCTACGTAAGCAATAGTATTTATAATTTATAATTAAACATGGTTTTTATTTTACTTTCCTTTTATTTCATAAGTGTTTTGTATATGTGAATTAAATTACAATTGATTTTATTAAAGAGTTTAATTTTGATGCACCGACGGTGTAAAGTTTTTTTACACCGTCAACCAATCAGATTTCAAGGATGTGACATCTCAATTAAAGAAATTAAATGAAAAGAGAGATTTTCTCACATCCTTGAAATCTGATTGGTTGACGGTGTAAAAAAACTTTACACCGTTGGTGCATCAAACTTTTTCTCTTTATTAAAAGTACTCAAGTTATGACTGATTAGCTTTGAGTCTCAAAATATTTTTTTAACTAGTATTTTAGTTCGTGCAATGCACGTAAAATGCACGAGAAATTATTTTTTAAATATATAAATTTATATAAAAAAATATTATTTTTAAATATAATTGATGTTTTAAGTTTAAAATAAATAAATTTTATCTACTTAAATTATAATTGAAATTGTAAATTTAGAATAAATAAATAAATTTCATGTGTGGTATGATGAATTTTGGGTTAAACATCAAATTAATCTTTGAATTTGTGACTCGGTTCATATTTTCTTCTCAATCAGAAAATAAGCAGCAAAGTACCCCTGCATTTATAGAATTGTTGGCTTTGGTCCTCTTTCAAATTGGAACTTTGGCAACCTTGCCCAATGGCAGGCCAAGGCTTACGTGACCCGCCAGATGTCATTTTTAATTAAATTTAATTTTCACATATTTGATTAATAATTAAATTAAATAAAAATTATCAAAAAAATGCAAAAAAAAAAAACCTTAAACACTAAATTAAACTTTTCATCATCCATCTTCATCTTCATCTTCATCTTCATCATCAACCTTCATCCTCTTCATCTTCATCATCTACCTTCATTTTTCATCTAATTAAACCCTTCCTACTTTACCCAAAAACTTCATCATACTCTTCTTCTTCATTGACATTTCTCTGATAAACCTAGAAACTCAAGATACCTTAAATCTTACACTATGGTATGCTAGTATTGGAAGAGAAGCTTACACTATGGTATGCTAGTGAAGGGATACATTGGTTCTGTCGTCCTCAATTGCTGCAGAATTTGTTAGATGTGGGGTTATTTGAGAGCACAATCTGACCCATTGTTTTGGGAGATGATCTAGTATGCTCTTGGATGGACGATTTGACTTGCTCTGAACGAATTGGTCTTTTAAAATAAGTTTTCCTCCTCGGATACAGTTTGGGATCTTCATATTGCAAGGATTTCATGTTCAATTAAGGCGTGGTGGAAGGAGTGCCCTTTACGGGCAACGATTTTCCACTATACTTTGTGGACCTCCGTTTAATCATACCGAAGAGGGACTGAGTAAACTGCTGGTCACCTCCTCCTACCGGGGACCGTAAATTTAATGTTGATGGGTCCTCTCATGTTAACCCGGGGAGAAGCGGGGTTGGGGGTTTAGTTCATAATTCTTCGAGGCAAACTATTGGAGTATTTTCCAAGGTCATGGGTGAATTGTGAGCTTTTGAAGCTGAGGTTAAGGCAATACTTCATGGTCTCATCTTTTTCCAACAATTTCACTTGTTAAGTTCAAACGTTTATCCATATCGTTTATCATGTTTTGAACGATAACAATTTTAAGGGCATAAGTGCAACGCTAAAAATTTCATATTTTAGGAACACTTTGACTCTTCGTCTATCTCTACGTTGTTCTGTCCAAGCCAAACAACTTATATGAAAAGATAATTCAAATCCCTGTGAAGAAGCTACATTCTACTGGTTAAAGTCTATCGTCTTACTCAAAATGGCCAATTGAAGGAAAAGGAAAGAAGATCATCTGAATTGAAGTAAGAGGAACGTTTGAAGAAAAGAAGACCACCAATGAAGAAAGCTGAAGTGTTTGAAGAATGAGCGCCACCCTTGAATCAGAAAAAGATCTCAGACAAACTTGGAGAAGAAGTCTTAAGGGAAGATCACGTGACCTGACAAAGCACAATGGCAAAAGCAAAAGTACAACACTATCACCATCAAGTTGTCATATTTGCTCATTAACGGATAGAAGCAAAGACCAATGCTACCTACTAGCTGACAGACTACATCTTTTCGGCAGAAGGTCTTCATCAAATAATGACATACATTTAATGCACCTGACACAAGTACACAAAAACACTGTTTGATCTAACGACTAGAATTTATGTGAAGCACAACCTCCAACGACTATAATCTCTCTCACAGAAGATCATGAAGTATAAAAGCAAGACTTGAAGATTTCTGCACACTAACAATCCAATCTCCATTGAACTTATTATAACGATCAAAGTTAACAAGATAAGAAGAAAGAAATCAACACAAGCCTAAGAGTCAAATCTTTTGACATCGTCTACTTCAAGAAGGAGAGAACCATACCCAAGAGTCAAATCCTCTTATCCAACGTACTCTCTCTAGAATTAGAACATAAAGTACATCCTTAGAGTTAATCTCACACCAAATACTTATAGTTCCTGAGCTTGAAAGTCTCTACTATCACTCTTGTAAGAAGAGATCTCTGTAGAAGAAAACAATCTTGAAAAGATTGTAGGAGAAGTCTAGTCTAATACTTGTTAGGAGAAGTCTTGTATAATACTTGTTAGGAGAAGTCCTTGATAATACTTGGTTGGGAAAAGTTTTGAAGAATACTTGTTAGGAGAAATCCTGGATAATACTTGTGGAAGAAGTCATGGTGAATACTGTAGGAAAAGTCCTTGATACTTGGACAGTGAAATCTTGGTTTAGCCAAGGATTTGACGTATCCCTGTCGTTTAAGGGTGAATCAGAATATATCGCATGTATTTCTATCGTTTACTATTCCATTCATTTATCCCCTGCACTAAACGATTGCCAAAAGTTTTCTAAAACTAATAATCTTTTGACAATACCTAATAATTGTATCATTTCCAGCACGCGAGTAGCCTTGGGGATCACAGTCTAGCTCCATTGATGTCACTACTTAGTTGTGGAAGTTCCGCAAAGGGAAAGGGAAGAGTGAGGAAAGTTTAGATGTGTAATTTTGGCTCAAAAAAAGTTTCAGCCTATAAATTTTTAAACTATCGAATAAGGACCTAATTTTTAAACAAAAAGACATGATGATCATGGTATATGATTAAACATGTATCAAAGTGGAAAGTCATTTATATGTGTAAATGCCACTTACAAACACAATTATATTAATGGTATTTTCTAGTATTTTCCCCTATGGTTGGGTAGATGCTTAATGGTATACTAGGATCATGATGTCTTTTTGTTTGAAAATTAGGCCATTATTCTATAGTTTAGAAGTTTATAGGCTGAAAAAAAATTTGAGCCCTAATTACACGGCTAAACTTTCCTGACCCTTTCATTTCCCCTCCCCTTGCAGAACTTGCACAACTAAGGAGTGACATCGATGGAGCTAGGATGTGATCCTCGAGGCTACTCTCATGCTGGAAATGATAAAATTATTTGGTTTTGTGTTATTGCAATACGACCGTAATGTTTGGAATTGAACAAAATGCGTGAAGTATGTATTTTTGTCTATCTTTGAATGACAAAAATACATACATCACGCATTTTGTTCAATTCCTCGTCCTACTGCAATAGGACAATACCTAATAATTGTATTATTTCCAGCACGCGAGTAGCCTTGGGGATCACAGTCTAGCTCCATTGATGTCACTACTTAGTTGTGGAAGTTCCGCAAAGGGAAAGGGAAGAGTCAGGAAAGTTTAGATGTGTAATTTTGGCTCAAAAAAAGTTTCAGCCTATAAATTTTTAAACTATCGAAAAAGGACCTAACTTTTAAACAAAAAGACATGATGATCATGGTATATGATTAAACATGTATCAAAGTGGAAAGTCATTTATAAGTGTAAATGCCACTTACAAACACAATTATATTAATGGTATTTTCTAGTATTTTCCCCTATGGTTGTGTAGATGCTTAATGGTATACTAGGATCATGATGTCTTTTTGTTTGAAAATTAGGCCATTATTCTATAGTTTAGAAGTTTATAGGCTGAAAAAAAATTTGAGCCCTAATTACACGGCTAAACTTTCCTGACCCTTTCATTTCCCCTCCCCTTGCAGAACTTGCACAACTAAGGAGTGACATCGATGGAGCTAGGATGTGATCCTCGAGGCTACTCTCGTGCTGGAAATGATAAAATTATTTGGTTTTGTGTTATTGCAATACGACCGTAATGTTTGGAATTGAACAAAATGCGTGAAGTATGTATTTTTGTCTATCTTTGAATGACAAAAATGCATACATCACGCATTTTGTTCAATTCCTCGTCCTACTGCAATAGGACAATACCTAATAATTGTATCATTTCCAGCACGCGAGTAGCCTTGGGGATCACAGTCTAGCTCCATTGATGTCATTACTTAGTTGTGGAAGTTCCGCAAAGGGAAAGGGAAGAGTGAGGAAAGTTTAGATGTGTAATTTTGGCTCAAAAAAAGTTTCAGCCTATAAATTTTTAAACTATCGAATAAGGACCTAATTTTTAAACAAAAAGACATGATGATCATGGTATATGATTAAACATGTATCAAAGTGGAAAGTCATTTATATGTGTAAATGCCACTTACAAACACAATTATATTAATGGTATTTTCTAGTATTTTCCCCTATGGTTGTGTAGATGCTTAATGGTATACTAGGATCATGATGTCTTTTTGTTTGAAAATTTGGCCATTATTCTATAGTTTAGAAGTTTATAGGCTGAAAAAAAAAATTGAGCCCTAATTACACGGCTAAACTTTCCTGACCCCTTTCATTTCCCCTCCCCTTGCACAACTTGCACAACTAAGGAGTGTCATCGATGGAGCTAGGATGTGATCCTCGAGGTCACTCTCGTGCTGGAAATGATAAAATTATTTGGTTTTGTGTTATTGCAATAGGACGGTAATGTTTGGAATTGAACAAAATGCGTGAAGTATGCATTTTTGTCTTTCTTTGAATGACAAAAATACATATATCACGCATTTTGTTCTATTCCTCGTCCTACTGCAATAGGACAATACCTAATAATTGTATCATTTCCAGCCCGCGAGTAGCCTTGGGGATCACAGTCTAGCTCCATTGATGTCACTACTTAGTTGTGGAAGTTCCGCAAAGGGAAAGGGAAGAGTCAGGAAAGTTTAGATGTGTAATTTTGGCTCAAAAAAAGTTTCAGCCTATAAATTTTTAAACTATCGAAAAAGGACCTAACTTTTAAACAAAAAGACATGATGATCATGGTATATGATTAAACATGTATCAAAGTGGAAAGTCATTTATATGTGTAAAAATATCACTTACAAACTCAATTATAATGATGATAGTTAACGATCAAGCATCTATCATTGATCAAGAGAGTTCACTGCTATAAAGTTAGTAATTATGAGGCCCTTGCATGTTAATATTAAGAGGATAATAGTCCTTGAAATATAACTCAAGTGGTAAGAGCTAGAGACTTAAGAGTTTGGTGGGATGAAGGGGGATCCAGGGTCCGAACCCTGAGAAGTACTAATTTACTAATCTTACTAACAACTAACATTTGCCTATAAAAAAGTTGATAATGAAATGATACCCGAAAGACACATATAGTATGTCAACAGACTGACAAGATAATATTCTGGTCTAGGTGACTTGGTTACATGTGTTAACATGAAAAGACAAAAAAATTCAATACAAATCTTTGCCTGAGTAATTATGGTCACACAATTGTTTCCTTTAGTTCTTTCCTGATGAGATTCATACTGTTAGAAATAATAATATAAAATTATTCATGTAGTCTTTATTTAATAGGTTAAATTTTTGGGATAATTTGTTGTTAGACATGGTATTAGAGCCTCTATAACCAAGCGGTATAATGGTGTGTTTGTTTCTAGGAAATATGGCAGGAAGGAAGATAAAAGGAAGGAAGTTAGCTGGAAAATACTATTCTATGAGTTTGGATGACACGGCCCCATGAAAAAGTTTTCACCCACAATGGGAAGAAACAGCTGACACAACACACTATCTTCCTCTTCTATTCTTATATTGGCACCTGAACGATGTTGATTGTGTGCTACAGGTTCAGTGAAAGAAACACCAGTAACCCAAATCTCAGTAAAATATGTAATGATCTTTTAATATTCGGGCATGGAGAACATATGACTAGTCATCAACTGAGCAATCCAGTGATGCTCAAGTCTTCCTATGCTAAGTAAGTTTATATTCGGTATTCTCTAACATCTTGCTTACCTATCTATAGATCATGCCAAGGGTGTGCAGCAACAGATCTCCTAGCCATGGATGAAAGAATCCTCTCATTAAGAGGTTGATGTTGGGAACCTTGTTTGGAGTCTCAATGGGTGGAGACATATCTGCAATCTGAAATAATAAACAAACAATTTTCATCAGATCCATCATTGCATTTTCTGGACATAATTTCCAACCAAATAAAAGGAAAAAAAAAAAGAGCATACTCAAATTTGACCTCTGACCTATTACCCAAACAACATCGTCCTACAATTGACATTATTATCAAAAAAACGTTAATCACACACCTCTTGAAAGTGATCAAAATGCACTATTGAGATCACATTCAAATTTAAGAGCGAAGAAGAAGCAAGAACATACCATAGTAAACATACATATTCGCAGAGAAGTTGAAAGTGTTCTTCGAGAAGGTGTTGTCCATCTCTGACCTTAGAGATCCACTAGTCCAAATCCATGTCGCCGTGAAGGCGATGTCATTCTTGTTCACGGTCTCCATCCTTTCATAGTGCCTCATCTTCCTCTCAACACTCAGAGATTCGAGAACACGAGGCGGCAGCAACATGACCTGGTCGAACTTGGGATTGGACGCAAAGGAACGGTGTGTTGAGACTTGAGAACCAAAACAAGTATGTGAAAGATAAGGAAATTGAAAGAAACAGCTTGGGCTGCTTGGCTAATATATAGCCTTACACATATGAGAAACTGAAATCAAGAAATAACCCACGTTATTCAAACCACTACTAACACTTCCTAACAACAACATGATAGACTAATTCAAAGTAAATAACAACTCCTAAAAACAGGGAAATCATAAACTGACTAACAAATCCTCCCTTAAACTATGCAATCAGTTTATATCACTCTCTCAACAAACTCCTAGAGACCTGCGTAGCTTCTACAGAACATCCAGCTTGAGTGGCTTAGTCATAATATCAGCCACTTGTTCTTGTGTGCCACATTGCATCAAGGAAGTGAAAACGAACATCAATATGCTTATAACGACCATGCATTACTGGATTCTTCGAAAGCTTAATAGCCCGTGCTAAAGCTACTAAAACAATACATTAGAATTACCCTTTTGTTAAAGTAAATAGTGTTGGATTAGCGTCGGCTAACACCGACATTAACCTTTTTAGAGTCAGCCACGACACCGACACTAAATTAGCTGTGGCATCGGTTTTTTTCTTGTTAGTGTCCATTTTTTACCGATACAAATTAACCTTGTTTTTGGTAGTGATAGATATAATTAAGTTCATCTCTCTTTGGATTTTTCTTTGTATGCTATTTTCATGAATTTTAGCTCATGGAAGCGTTCCAATTATACATGATGAGGGCTGGCGAAAATTACAATCTTTCCTATGTATTTATTTTTCAATTGGTTAGATTTTAAGGTTGATGATAACAAATAGCATAATTTAGAGGTCAAAACATATCCAATAAGCTCGTATATTAAAGAAAAAGTTGGAATTTAGGGAAAGTCATGTATTAGAACAACTATCAAATTTTCCAAACAGATTTACACCTGAAAAAAATATTAATCATTGTACTAGATGGAAAAAAAAAGTCAGCAGAAGCTATTTTGCATAATTTTTTCAAACTCAATCAAATCAATTCTCCCATCTTGATTTTCATCAAATTTCTTGATCATAATCTGGCAGTCCTCAATTTCTGCTGCTTCCTTGAATCCCAAAACAGAGAGAACGCTCTGCAGCTCCTTGGCATCAATAAACCCATCTCTGTTCTCATCAAACACATCAAAAGCCTTCTTCAACTCCTCCACACTTGGCTCCTGATCCTCAAACAATTCTGAAATCTCATTGGAACCATAATTTTCATTCAGTTCCTCACTTTCTGAACTGTAAAACAATCCCAAATTTTCCATCACCATCTTCACTTCATCCCTTTCAATATGCTCCTCACTTGAGTAGCTTGAGTAGTACTCACTCTCTTGGTCAGATTCTGAAACCTGCTCCTCCTCCTCCTCTAACTCTTCCCTTACCTCTGAGTTATTACTAGGGTGAATTTGGCACAGAAAGAAAAACTTTAAAGTTGAGAAAAACATGAGGATTTTGTGAAAACATGTTTGGCATGTGAGAAAGTCCACCAAACCAAACAAAAAAGAAGAAGTGGAGTTGCTATCACTCTGTTGTGATGTCTTGTCCTCAGCCATGAAGCACTCAAATTGAGGAAGAACCATGGTTGCGATTAACTGGTAGAAAATTCTTGTGATCCCTTGTGTAGGCAGAGTGCTTGTTATTTAGACTTTTTTTTTGAAAGTGTTATTTAGACTCTGAAGATGAGAAAGTTACTGTGATTTGGAATGGAGGAAGGAGGGTGTTATATATAGTTTACAACTTGGACGATTTTACGATACCCTACAGCAAAATATTGCAATTTATATTTCCAATCAATAATTATTACTCATACTTAAAAAGATTTTTTATATAAATCTAAAACTGATTATCATGATCGACTGAAATTGTTTTTATTAATTACTACTTTTTTTTGGAAACTTAATAACTACTTTTTGAAATAATAGATAAATTTTATCAGTCTTTTATCTATTTCAAAATTATTTGATTAACTTTATCTTATTAAGATATGATTTATTTTTTATTTATATAAATTTGAATTAAAAGATAAAAAAATCAATGTGTTACTTACAAAACTTCATTTGTTTTATTTTAAAATTAACGTAAGTAAATGAGAATTGAGAATAAGAATTAAAATTTACTCCATATGTAATAATGATAGACAAAGAGATAGCTAGATTACCACAAAAGAGAGTTAAAAAAATTAAAAGATTTATAAAATAAATTTTAGCGTATCCTTTACAAAAGATAATCTTGTTTGAGTTGTAAACAATTTTTTTTTTTTGAAAGAAGTCGTAACATTCAAATTAGGATATATATGATTAGCCCAGAGTGAAGTTTTTTTTATTCACATGGCTTAGACTTATGATTAAAAGATAAAAAATTTATAATAGTATATCTGAATAAAAAGTACAGGGGACTGAGAGTTTTTATTGGGTGAGACTAAGAATAATAACACAATATTTCATCTCAAACTCATGTAATTGATAAAACAAAAATGTAAAAAGAAAAATAGAGTCGCAGCCCCACAGCCCCACTACGCGCCTGACTTTGAAGTTTGATGTTGGAACAATGTAAAAGCAAGCATAGTCAGCTTTAACAGGTAAAGAAAGGTACCTGCCTTGCCTGATAAGTGCATTTTTTAGACAATTTCATGACAACAACATCAAAGGAATTTCCTGGTTCTCATATTCCATCGTATTCATTTGGAGTTTCTGTTTGGCTTCCGTTGTCATTGTCATTACCTATATATGGCCTGCTTTTTCCTTGTCTTTTTCTTCATGCTTTGATCCTGTCTTCATTTCAATGATGTTTCCTATAAAGACTTCTTAGTTGGTCCATGGGAAATGGAAACACCAATTCTTCTGTAGCTTCCTGGAAGTTACTGATCAGCATTTGGCTGTGCCTACTAATTAATTAACGTGTCACATTTCCACTTACTTGATGATCTAAATTCTGTTTTGTGTTTCTATAAAATGTTTAATTAAAGAAAGAACAATGCATGTAACCACTGGTGAAGCAATTTGTGGAGTTAGAGGATGATTCGTATAAAACTTTTGGAAAATATAGCACTCCTTATAAAATGTATTGTACGTATAGTTATACTATAATCTATCGTATAATCTTCTTTTGGTATAAATCTATAGCATAATCATTAACCCTGGTAGAATAATATTTTTTTATACAACCCTATAGAAGAGATGCTGTTCAAGTAATTAAGCTCCTAAGTCCTAAATGACTTCCTCTTGGAAAAGAAAAATAAGTAGGCTCCTAAATTTACACTTTACCTCCTCCTTTTCAATTACTATTTCAAATATTTCTTGATCTTCCATAGATTAAACAAGACTCTCTGAATAATCGTAGATAGGGTTAAAGTATAGAAGAGTTCTTTTTTTTATAAGCTTGAAGTCTAGAAAAGTAATAAAAGAGTAACATGAGTAATTCTTTAGCTTATAGTATATGATTAAAGCAATATATGTTAGAGTCCCACATTGGCTAGAGATGTGGTCAAGCAATTGCTTATATATAGTTGTGCAAACCTTAACTCTTGAGCTAGCTTTTGGGTTAAGTTAGGCCTCCTTCATGGTATCAGAGCCAATGGTTGTTTGACCATGGGTCTGGGTCCTATCCTAGATCCATTTGTTGACTCCCCATATTTGGGTCACCCGTTTCATTCCACGCTCCAGATGTTCTACACTGGGCGTGAGGGGGTGTGTTAGAGTCCCACATTGGTTAGAGATGTGGCCAAGCAATTGCTTATATATAGTTGTGCAAACCTTAACTCTTGAGCTAGCTTTTGGGTTAAGTTAGGCCTCCTTCAATATATATAGTGGCTAGAGTGAATTGTGGTGGAGGCATTTACCATCTTCCAAGCTGCCAAATGGTAGGCATTTGTGATGTTTAGTCTTTCTGAAGCAAACTTGGCCATCAATTCTATCAACTTAGCATTATGTTAGACCAATGGATTAGAAAGTGAAAGTTTTATATTTGGTTGTCCTGACAAACTAGCTTGATGGTCACACGGTTGTATTAGTCATTTGTGCTGACAAGAACACTTCTCTATTGGTAATCTCTAATAGATATGAAAATCAAACTTGAACTTGTGGGCACCAACCTTGACTCTGGTCTGAACAAATAAAACTCATTTTGAGTGATCTTAAGAAAAATCGAACCCAAACCTAAAGAGACGAGTTTTGTGACCGATTTGAGGGTTCAAATACCCGCCCCCGATGTAATAATTAAATAATATGAAGTAAAATATTAGTTAAATAATAAAATAAAACTAATAATAATACTCCCTCCGTTCCAAATTTGTTGTTGTTTTATCTTTTCACATATTTTCCAAAATGGTTGTTGTTTTAGGAATTCAAAACTATTTATCACATCTTCTTCCATATATACCCTCATTTAAAATTGTATCTCTCACCTATCACCTTCAATTCTCACCAATCACTTAACCAATGACTATCATTCTCTTTCTTTAATGAAACTCAACTTTAAATATGGGTGCTTTAGATAAATTTTATATTAATTAGTAAATTCTTAATCTATGTGTATTACCTTAAACAACAACCATTTTGGAATAGATGGAGTAATAGTTTTTCCATATGCTTTTGTACAACACCCTATCTTAAAGGTTATCGCTGCTTCTTCTTCCTGAGGGGCGGTGACCCTCGGTCTTGGCGGCAAGGCTTCTCTCTCGACCTGTGTTGAATTCCTCTTTCCCGTGCTACGGTTTCGATCTTGTTCTTCTTTCTTGTTTTGCATTTTTTCTCTAGATCTACCTCTCCTTGTGCTTTTCTCGACCTGTTGTGCTAAAGAAGAGAGATTTTCTTGTCATTGCAACTATATACGTAGCTTTTTTTCATTTTTTGTCCCAGTAGGTAAAACTAACCTAGTATTTCCCGTCATTTTGGTCTTTCATGTGCGAACGACCCATTTTCTCTTTCACCCTAGTAGCAACCAAATTTATTCCCAAAGAAAGTATGTAAATTTAAAGCTTAAATTTGTTTGAGGTCCCTGACTTTGTAAGAGGAATCAAATTGAGTGAATGAAAAAAAAAACTTTAAAATGGCATCCCTAAGAAACTTTTTAAATGAAATTAAGTCATTTTGCTCGCGTGTTATCAATTTTGACTAGTGGCAAGCCTAGTCACCTGATTCACATTCTTCCTCTTCCTTTTCCCACTTCTTACTCTTTCTCCATAACTCAAATCCTTAAACCCAGAAATTTTGAGAAAGTTTGCTGGAAGTAAGAAAAATGAACATATTGAGCCGTTTTTCTGTCTTCAGAATCAAACTCCAGCACATACACCATCCCAAGCTCCACTTTCAAATCCCAAACGACAACAAACACACTGCAACCTCTCTCCTTTCTCTCAGAACACAGCTTAACAACAAAGAAGTAGAACCTATAGTATTGGTCTCTCATTTCTCTCAAAACACAGCTTAACAACAAAGAAGAACCTATATAGTGTTGGGCCGCAAGAGGATAAAACCGATATAGTGTTGGGCCGCAAGAGGATAAAACCGGAGGATTATCCACATTGGGCTTACATGAGCAAATCACAAGTGAATTAGACACCACATCTTTCACCCAAAACCTTAAGGCATTAGGTGTATGAGCCCTGTCACTTATAAAGTGATCATTACTCCTCTAATCTTCCAATGTGGGACTTCTTACTCACACTTGACATCCCGACAGATAGGACTAAAACGGTGCGGTTTGAAGAGAGCGCCTCGACAACACAACAAACTTCGACCCACACTCTGAGTTACCATTTTGAAGAGAAAGCACGAGACTTGGAGTTTGGGTTGCGATTTGAAGCTGGGTGACGAAATCGTGCGGAGGTCAAAGATCTGGGTGGAAAGGTTGGGTTCCGATTTCATAAAGGCTTTGAGTTTGATTTTGAAAGGAGGCCCTAGTGCTCTGTTTCAGTTCTGTGAAGTGAGGGGGAGTTGAAGCCATGGATATTGAGGTCGAATCCAGACTCTGTTCCATGAAAAGCTAGAAATTTTTGCACGCAATTCCATTGAATCATTACATGTTTCAAAGGGTGCATTTTGCTGGTTTTGTTTGTCAGCTGACTAAGCTCGTCACAAGATATTACACAGTTGACTAGTAAAAGTTGTTGACACGTAGGCAAAATGCCTTAATTTGATTAAATTCTCAGAGGTAACAGTTTGAAGATTTTTCTTAAGGGCCCAAATTTAATTCCTCTTTCCAATTAAGATACCTCAAACATTTAAGCCTAAATTTAAAAAAGGGCCAAAATGAATGACAATTTTAATGAGGGTTACTATACTAGTTAATGGAATATCAATCATTCATAAAATGAGTATCGTAGCAAGAACTAATGCACAAGACACATTTTGAATTTGAAACTTTTAATGACATTAGTTTTTTTTTTTTTACAGTAGACAATTAAAATTAATGGCAAGAATCTTGTGTAGCTAATTTTTCTAATTTCAATTCAAAATTATTCTTTTCTTTAAATGAATTTAAAATTATTCTAAAACTTTATATTAGTTTGATTTCCATTCACTAATATTTTTTTTTAAATGCAAATTAGTTAAAATTTCATGCGAATAATAAACAATTCTAATTATCTCTACTATTTTTTAGTTAACGGTTCCAGTACCAGGATTTGTTCTGAGGCTACCAGGAATGTGATTGTATTTCACCTTATTCTGATATCAAAAATATCTTTCATTAAAAAAAAAGATAATGGTAATGTTTTTAATAATTTATTAATTTAAATATTAATGGGAATCCTTAATTTAAAATTTTACCTTTTACCATAATTATATAAGTTAATGATAATAAATTCAAACTCTAAATAAAAATAAATAATTTTATTGTATAGAATTATCATTAGAGGTATGAATTTTCATATAAGATAATAATTTTTTAGCCAACTTAAAATCAACTTTTACATTTTGCGCTAATCACTAAATGATTCTAAATAATTTTATTTTAAATGAGAATGATTAGACCCCTTTGGCAAAGGCGGGCGTTAACAGAGGCTCTGATTTGTGGTGGCACTCTGAATCTGTTCTCTGACCTTCCTCTGTCCATCTTTGCAGCCTTGTTTTTTCTCTGATTTTGGTGCTGAGGCTAGCTTGCGGGTGTAGCGGATGTGGTGCCTTTGCTGTTTGGCTTCTTGGTTGTTTTCTTGCTTTTTTGATCCTTTTCTACTGGTGTTTCCCGTGGGCCTTTGCTGTCTTGCGTTGCTGCCTTGTTTTTCCTTCTCTTTTATTTTCTTTTTCCTCTAGTCTGTTGCTGATGTTTTGTTAATTTCCTTTGTGTTTGTTTTTCTGTTGTATTTGCTAGTACTCTTTTATCTTACTTGGGAGAGTTTGTTCCCAAGGCTCTTTTTTAATAATCCATGATATTTGTTTCTCAAAAAAAAAAAAAAAAGATTTGAAATCTACTAATTACAATTATAAATTGAATTTAAATGGTAATAAATTTAAATTATAATTCAACTTCCAATTTGATTTTATTTAATTCTATGTTTTTTTACTAATAATTTTCTTTAATGATGGAAGATATATTTTGTTAATAATTTATTATTTTAAATTTATCTCTATATTTTCATTTTAAAAAAACAATTACATGGTAATCCTTAATTCAAATTTTATATCTTTTACATTTTTGGAAGAAATTAATAATATAAATGAAGTTTTAATATATTGAGTTATCTTAAAAGATAATAATTCAAAGTGAATTTCAGTTTTATACCAACTAAGACAATTGTAAAAATAAATGCTAATGAATTAAAATTCTAAACCAAACTTAATTCCAATAATTTCATTTTCATTCACTAATAATATTATCGTTAAATGGTAGTTGTTCTTACATGAACAATGAGGACCTTTCTTTAGGGTTATGGTAGGATTGGTAGCCATTGTTATGCCAAAGAGAACCTGCTTTCTTATGAATGGGGGGTTAGCCTTTTATAGTGGAGCTGAACCTTAAACCTAAATCTATTACATTTGGGCCTTGTCTATGGTCTATTGGGCCTTAGTATCGACCCATACGCCTAACTAAGCCTATCTGGACATTAACGAGCTCCTCTGTTGACTCGTCTTGCCCAGCGTTGTCCTAACGTTAAGGTCTCGCAAGTATCTTGTTTGGCGGGACCTGTCCAGTAGTTAATTATTTAGAACTCAAAAGTTGAATAGTTAAACAATTCTAATGGATAATGATAATGTTTTGAATGATTTATCAATTTAAATTTAAATGTCCCTGAATGATAGCTCAAGTGGTAAGAGCTAGGGGACATGTGGGTTGGGTGGGGGAGGTCCAGGGTTCAATCTCTGGCGGGATTAATTTATCTTTCCGATATACCAAAAAAAAATTTAAATGAGAATATTTAATTCAAATTATTATTTTTTTCTAAAACAAAAAGCTTTATTGAAAATTAACTGAAAATCATGAGAACATCCCTTAAATGCAAAATTAAATCAAATTTAATATTTTTCATTTGTCTAAAAGGTAATCATTCCTATATATAAGTCCATTTTACCTAATTCTCTTAGATTAAGAAAATTAGTTACAAGCAATAAATTTGTAAAAGAATTTATTTACTTTCCTAGACTACCCTTATTTAATTTCTTATAAATTTATCTCTCCAAGTTATTATTTCAAAACCTCATTGTCTCTTTCATATTAAATATGAGGATAGTTTTGGAAAAAAATAATTAATGCTCCATTGATATTGTAAATAGACTTATATTTAGGAACAAGAAAAACACTAAAAAATGACCTTATAATAAGGAACGGAGGGAGTAGCTAATTAGTTAGATTTGTTGAAATATTTATTTATCTTATAGTAATTCATGGTAACAAATTAAAATCCTTTATTTTCAATTGTATGCCTTACGACAATTAGCAACTAACGGTAATAAACTCAGTATAGGGACTTTATACACAATTGTAGAAATAAATGGAAATAAATTCAAAATTAATTTGATTCATTTGTCTAAAAGGTAATAATTTATATGTTATATCTAAATTTGCTAATATTTAGATTTGTAGAAATATTCATTTTTTTATTAATTTTGTATACCTTATATTTTTTTTGGGTCAAAGAATACCTTATATTAATCCATGGTAACAAATTAAAATCCTTTATTTTCAATTGTATACCTTAATTATGACAACTAACGGTAATAAACTCAAATCCTAGAATAGGGTTTAACAAACAAAAAAATTGAAGACATGGAAATGACGTGTTGGATTTGTACTCGCACAAGAATTACTTTATATAAGCTTCTAGTTTTCCAGTCCGCGGGAATGTAATTCAGTTGCGGATTTCATTGCGAAAGTGGGGCTCGGCCTTCACTACGACCAACATTGGTTCGATCAACCTTTTGGGGAGTGTCATTCTCTCCTCTTGCTGGATGATCCTATGAGTAGCTCTTTTTCTACCTCTGCTTAGCTTCTTTGCTGGGGTCTAATCCCCTCTTTTGTAACAAAAAAAAAAACTACATTATCCGTTTATCTTCATCCTCAGTAAAACAAACTTGGAGTATTCTCATAGTAAGAGTTTGCTGCAAATCCAATATCATAGGGATGACACCTAGCATAGACAAGTTTAGTTCTTTGCCTCACTCTTTGCTCTCAACCATTGTTTCCTTGATACTGTTTAAAGAAGCTGCAAGAATCTCAATCCTCTCTAAAAGTTGGATAGACATTTTTAAGTCTGTATCCAACATAGAATTTGATGAAGCATCATTTGTGAAAGATGGTCAAACTTATCATATCAGACAAGTCCAAAAACAGGCTTTTCTTGAGTTCGTGATGTTTTGGATTGCTAATCACACAAGAACAGTTGTGAATAAGTTTTCTTTGCGATTATCAATGCCCGAAAAAGCTAAGAAAGTTGTGAGAAAATGCAGTGCCTTCGCCATAAAACACAAGGTGAAGGACTTGGAGCTGAACTTTTGTGATCCAACGTTGGATTCTTATTTTATTACTAATCATATTAATCATAAGGCATTGTTTGAATTGCCAGAACATTTTTATGGCCACACTTGCCTTGAAACTTTGAAGTTGTTTTCATGCAACTTTGTTAAGGATGAGTTGCTTCACTTTCATGCACTGAAAGAAATTTCTTTGGGTAGGATGGAAGTGAAACTCACTACTATTAAGACTTTGTTTTCAAATTGTGAGGGGCTTGAGAGTTTAAGTCTCAAGAGGTTGTGTTCTTGATCTAAAGAGTAGGAAATAAAGATTTGACTCTTTAGTATTTCTCTCTTTGAAGCAGACGATATCTGAAGGGCAAACTCTTAGGCTTGTCTTTGATTATTTCTTCTTGCTTACTTTGATCGTTGAAATTGATTCAATAGAGATTCGATCGTTGACTCTTGAATTCTTCAAATCTTTCTTTTATACTTCTTAATCTTCTGTGTGGGAGAGAATGTAGTCGTTGAAGCTTATTCTTCACAAAGATTCTAGTCGTTGGATCAAACGGTGCTTTTGTGTACTTCTGCCAGGTGCATTAAATGCATGACAATGTTTGATGAAGACTTCTTACCAAGAAGAGTAATATGACAGTTTGTAGGTAGCTTTGGTCTTGGCTTCTATCCGTTGAGAAAAAAATATGGCAGCTTGATTGTGACAACATTGTACTTCGAGCTTTGGCCATTGAGTTTTGACAGATCACGTGTTCTTCTCCTCTTGAAACTCCTTCTCCAAGTTTGTCTGAAAACTTTTCATTATAGAATGAAGATGCTCATTCTTCTGACGATCTTCTTCTGATAGGCAATCTTGATTTGTCGTTTTGTATAAGACGTATGGGCTTGAACAACTCATTTTTAGGCATAGAAGATAGATAAAAGTGTTCCTAGAATATGAAATTTTTAGTATACCATTTATGCCTTAAAATTGTTATAGTACAAAACATGATAGACGGTATTATCGAACGCTTGAACTTAACAATCATCTTATACGCACTCCCAATCAAGCTGATGGGACGATAATTCGCAATAAAACTTAAGCTAAGGCTCTTCGAGATCAGAGTTATGAAAGCAACATTCAAACCTATCACAAGCTTCCCATGATGATGAAACTTTTAGGGGCATTAGTTTTAACACCCCCTCAATTAATCACCCACCCTCCTTTATGAACCAAAATGTCTCATATACCCTTTAAAATTTAATTCATTCCAAACATATCTCTTTGCCTACCTTATCACTACCATCATTTTTGTTTGTCACACCACCCTTCCCTTTTACTCTCATCTCATAGTTTTCTTCATTACCATTTTTCACACTTAATATATGTGAAAACATTTCATACTTTGTAAGTGTGAACTGAGGCATGTTCATTCTCTCTTCACCTTCTTCCTTTCGTTTTAAGTGTTCACACTCAGTGAGTGTGAAACATTTTCACACTCACTGAGTGTGAAAATGTTTCATAGTTAGTAAGTGTGAAAATTTCATTTTATCACTTTTGTTCGTATTTCACACTTTAGAGTGTGAATTTGGTTTGCAGTTCACACTTTGGAGTGGAAACTAGTTGTTTCGTTCACACTCAAAAGTGTGAAATTTACTTGTTTGTGAATTTTTCATTTTGATTTTTACCCTTTTCCATTTCAGGATAGCTAATCATGTCTCATGTGCTCATTGAGAAAGTCGATAATGTGGCTGAAGGGGATCATATCAAGGTGGATCATGTGAAAGAAGTAGATAATGAAGTGGATGATATGAAAGATAGGGATCACATATTGAAGGAGGATGAAGATTTAATGAATGCAATAGATGACATGAATGCATTATCTCATGTTGTTATGGTAGATTGTACAGAAGCCTTCACCACTGATAAAATATCACATATCTCATGTGCTTAATATGATATATACAATTTATTGACTTTATTAAATAATAAGCTAACCGTGATTGTTGTTTGCAGAAATTCCAAAATCGGCATGAAAGTCTTTGATTGGGCTCAGTTGGTGGGGAAGAACAATGACTTTGTTGTTATTATGATAAGGTCTGACTATGGAACCTTGAACGGGAAGGAAAGTTTGACATTAGGGTGTGAGCTTGCATTTTTCGCACTCTTGAATGTGAAATTTAACTATAAAAAATGAAATATTTAAAATTAAAAATAAAATTCTTAACAGTTAGTTCCTTCACACTCTTGAGGGTAAAATTTGAAAATATTTCACACTCTTGAGTGTGAAATGAAAATATAAAAAACCAAAAATTATTTTTAAAAATAAAATTATTAACAGTTCAATAACTCACACTCTTGAGTGTGAAATTTGAAAATGTTTCACACACTTGAGTGTGAAATTTAATTATAAAAAACGAAATATTTAAAATTAAAAATAAAATTCTTAACAGTTGGTTCCTTCACACTCTTGGGTGTGAAATTTGAAAAGATTTCACACTCTTGAGTGTGAAATGTGTGAAATAAAAATATAAAAAAACAAAAAAAAATTAAAAATTATTAACAGTTCAATAACTCACACTCTTGAGTGTGAAATTTGAAAATGTTTCACACACTTGAGTGTGAAATCTAATTCTAAAGAAACGAAAAATTTAAAAGTGAAAATAAAATCCTCAACAGTTAGTCCATTCACACTCCGATCCTGATCTTGAGTGCGAAACTGAATTGTGTTTCACACCCTTGAGTGCGAAACACAATTGTGTGAATCGAGTATGTTCATTCTCTCTTCACATTCTTCCTTTCGTTTTAAGCGTTTCACACTTAGTGGATGTGAAATATTTTCACACTCATTGAGTGTAAAAAAAATGTTTCACAGTTAGTAGGTGTGAAAATACTATCACCCTTTGATTATCTCTTTATAAGAGAGGGTATTAAGGGAATTTAGAAAATAAAAGAAGGTGTGGGATTAATAAGGGGGTGTTAAAACTAATGCCCAACTTTTAGAATACCTTAGCAATGTCCCCTTAGATGATGCTCTAGAGTTGCTTGAAGATATATTTAATCTTTGATCTATATGAATAAGAAGTTCTACAATTAATATATAAATAATCATAAAAATTTCAATAGATAACTAATAAATTTTATCATTAGTGCAAGACTCGAGTGAATTTCTCAACTTGAAATTAAAATTTAAAATTAAAATAATATTACAATTAATTTTATATGAAAATTGAATTTTTTTTACAATTAATTATAAATATAAAACAACAATAACTAATGATTAATATTGTTATTAATTTAGAGGTCAAGTGAAGTTTACTTACATATATGGATTGATATTGATATTGATATTGATATTGATTTGAATAATGTAAATATTTTTATTAATTGTTTGACTTTTTTCCTCAGTTATGATTTATAGTTTATTTTAAATGATATTAATTTTATTTTAAATATGAGAAATTGAAATTTTTTACACTTAGTAAAAAATGTAATGTATAGTATAAAATATATTAATAACTAATAAATATTTTGTATTATTTTGAGTCAAATTTCCTTTTACATGTTATTATCATCATTATCTTTATTATTTTCTAAATTTTTATTATTAATAAAAATTAAATAATAATAAACTTTTATTTTTAACTATGAGAAATTTAAAAAAAATATTAACTATTATATTAAAAAAATTAATAGTTAAAATAAATAAATAAATAATTTATTAATGAATAGGTTAACTGAAGTTTATTTTTAAATATGACTAATAAAAAAAATTAATTGGTAATTTACATACTAAAAATTTGAATATTTATTGATAAATAAAAATTATTTTTATTAATTTATAAGTTAAGTTAAATTTTTTACATACTAAATTTTTAAATATGAGTAATAAAAAAATTAATTAGTAATGTACATACTAAAAAATTGATATACATATATATATATATATATATATATATATTTATATATAAACTTTTCATATTAGTAAATATTATGATTAATAATGAAAAATTGACATGATCTATGAATTAATAACGGTCTTAATTAGTAATCAATTACTCTAATAACCGGTAATTTATTATTAATGAATCAATTTCTCATAATATTAATAACTAATATAGTTAAGAAATTAAATGACAATTAATAACCAATTAATACTATTTTAATGAATTTTTAAAGTCCATTTATTAAATTGTTCAAGTCAAATTTATTTATATGTATTTAAAGTTTTAATATTAATAATTTAAGGTGAAAAATTAAATGATACTAATTATGGATAAGAATAATGTTTTAAATTTTTTTTAACTTAATTTTAAATGAGAATATTTAATTAAAATTAAAAATTTAATATAATTGTAGGAACCAATGGTAGTAAATTTTTAAATCAAATTTAATTTTATTTATTTTTCATAAAAGTTAATTCTTTCTATTATATATCTAAATTTGCTAATAGGTTGACTTGTAGAAATACTTATTTTTATTAATTTTGATTACCTTACTAATCCGTGGCAAAAAATTTAAAACCTTCATTTTCGAACGTATACCTTTTTTAACAATTAAGAACTAATGTGGTAATAAACTCAAGGCTATAAGACTTAACAAATATATAAAATTGAAGACGTTTGTTAAAACGATAATCCCCAATTCACTACTTGCCAGAACAATGATTACTTTTTCCGAATGATGTTGACATGCAAATGATGTGTTAGGTTTGTATTCGCATAAGAATTGCTTTATATAAGCTTGCAACCACACTCCCTTTATCTTCTTTCTTAGCCCAGACTTGGAGTATTCTCATAGAAAGAGTTTTTTTGCAATTCCATTAATACCATAACCATGGCACCTACCACAGACAGGTTTAGCTCGTTGCCTCATTCTTTGCTTTCCACCATTGTTTCTTTGATACCGTTCAAAGAAGCTGTAAGAACCTCAATTCTCTCTAAAAGTTGGATAGACATTTTCAAGTCTGTATCCAACTTAGAATTTGATGAAGTATCTTTTGTGAAAGATGGTCAAACTCATCAAATCAAACATGTCCAAAGAAAGGCTTTTCTTGAGTATGTGATTCTTTGGATTGCCAATCACACAGGAACTGTCGTGAATAAGTTCTCTTTGCGATTATCAATGCCTGAAAAAGCTAAGAAAGTCGTGAAAAAATGTATTGCTTTCGCCATAAAACACAAGGTGAAAGAGTTGGAGCTAAACTTTTGTGATCCAACATTGGATTGTTATTTTACTACTAATCATATTAATCATGAGGCCTTGTTTGAATTGCCAGAATTTTTTTATGGCTACACTTGCCTTGAAACTTTGAACTTGTCTTCGTGCAACTTTGTTAAGGCTGAGTTGCTTCACTTTCATGCACTCAAAGAAATTTCTTTGGGTTGGATGGAAGTTAAACTTACTACTATTGAGACTCTGTTGTCAAATTGCAAGGGGCTTGAGAGTTTAAGTCTTAAGAGGTGTTGGAATTCAAATGAATTTGATTTACGGGAGGAAAACCCAAGGTTGAGAAAGTTGGTGGTGAACAGATGCATGTTTGGATCTAATAGTCGTTATTTCATAGTCAATGCTCCAAACTTAAGACATTTCTATTATTCTGGGCTGAATAATGACTTTTTGATCATAGACGTACGTTCCCTTATGATGGAAAAGTCAGTTCTTGACTTTTGCATTGAGTTTGAAGGACATGCTCTTTTTCTCTACAAACTGGTGGAAGATATCTCGGGTGTTAGTGCTTTAACTGTGAGTAGTTACTTTCTTCAGGTATGTTTTATCTTTTTTATTTTAGTTATATAACTACTTTTTAGATTGGCTTTACTTAAGATTGAAATAATAAATTATATATATATATATAAATATAACAGGAAATTATATATATATATATATATATATATATATATATTTCTTCAGAGTTTAACATTTTGTATTATTTTGATATGCAAAGGTTGTTCCCACCGGAGGCTGCTTTCTCCGAATGCCACGTAATTTGAATGTGAGCAGTTTGACATTGAAGACCTCTTTGGATCAAAATGAGTATTTAGGAATCACATATTTACTTAATAGATGTCCTGAGTTAGAGCGTCTCACTATCGAATTGGGTGTTGCTAAAAAATATTTGGTAAGTTATACAACCATGGAATAGAATTTGTTTTCCTAAAGGCTAAATGTTATGCGGAGAAGAAATTAGCAAGAAAAATAAATACAATGGTGAATAGGTCAATGTGAAATTTTAATATATTGAATAAAATGAAAAATGTGTAATATCATATACAAATTTTAAGCAGAACAAATATAATGCTTTAATATTATTCTATTAAAAAATCTCATGTAAATTGATTGTCCCTTTTTGTGTTTACTTCTATCGTATTATATGTGTTGCTTTAATAGCCAGTTTTATGTTATTCATATATAGGATTATGAGTTACCAGAAACCTTTACTTTTGAGAACTTTTGGACCATTCACGCAAGGGCATATGATTGCATGGTATATACTCTTAAAGAGGTGGAGATTAAAGGATTTAAAGGATCGGTGAATGAGATTCGGGTGCTCACTTATTTCATCACTATTGGGAGAGTCTTGAGAAAGATGACTATCAAAATATTGAAGGATGATGTTGCCAATCAAGATGAAAGTTTGGATTCTAACTGTCATGACATGATAGAAAGGTTAATATCTCAAAGGGCTTCAAGAGATTTAAAGATTTTAATTTGTTAGAATTTAAAATTCCAGAGAACTTGAAATAATAGAAATTTAATTGAATTAATTAAATTTCTTGGATTTATAACTTTTCTTGTTTGGAATCAATAATTGAGTTCCTTCATTTGAAAAAATTATTATAGGTAATTTTCTTCTTTTATAAAATGAAATAATTATGAATAAATGTCTGAAACACATAAATGTTACATTATAGAAATATTCAACATAACTACGAATTCTATTGCATAAATTTTATTAGTTTTTTACGAACAAAATTTTTATTAGTTACGTTAAAACAAATTAAGCACATACATCAATTAAAAAACATGTGGAATATCTAATATCTATAAGCATAACGAGCCAAGTTCATACATGTGTCACATTTTTTAAAGTTACTTTTAAATTCTCTAATTTAATTTGTGGTGCTTATTAATTGAATGCTGAAATTTATTTTGATCAATTTTACATTTGAACGAATAATTAAAAAAAAAATTGAAAGTGGGTAACAAATAATTTAATTCAAACTTATAGTTTTGTTGTTTTTTTGTTCTAAAATGTTGGTTGGGTGTTAAAGCATGCTAGCAGAGGATAAAGAATGCTTGTGGAATTTTTACTAGTGTTAAGACCACGTTTTTACCTTTGGTACCTTAATTTAGTTCTATTTTTGTGAAGTACACTTTGTCTTTTTTTTTTGAATCTCATAATCAAATTAATCTCAACTTAAAGAGAAGAATGAGTTAAAAAAAAAACTTAAAGAGAAGAATTAAAAAAAAGAAGTTAGACATTAACGTTATATTCTAATATTGTACTCTCTTTCCTTCTCTAGATTTTTATATTATTGGATTTTTCATAGAAATATTTTAATGAGGCACATTCTTTAAATTGCCTTGTCAATTTGTTTCTTCCCTTGCTTCATGAGATGTTTGTTCTGATTTAGCTTTCTCAATCAATAATAATATTGTTTTCTGTGGTCTAAAAAAGTAGATGTATATCGTCAAATTTTCATGTGAGAAGTTTTGGTTATAATCTGGGGAAATATCCTTGCACGTTTCATTTTCTAAACATACGAATAAAGTTAACTATATATATAAGGCATGCCCTTGCACGTTTTTTAGTTCGTGCAATGCACATAATGCACGAGAAATTTTTTTTTAAATATATAAATTTATAGAAAAATATTATTTTTAAATATAATTGATATTTTAAGTTTAAAATAAATAAATTTTATCTACTTAAATTATAATTGAAATTGTAAATTTAGAATAAATAAATAAATTTCATGTGTGGTATGATGAATTTTGGATTGAACATCAAATTAGTCTTTGGATTTGTGACTCGGTTCATATTTTCTTCTCAATCAGAAAATAAGCAGCAAAGTACCCTGCATTTATAGAATTGTTGGCTTTGGTCCTCGTTTCAAATTGGAACTTTGGCAACCTTGCCCAATGGCAAGCCAAGGCTTACGTGGCCCGCCAAATGTCATTTTTAATTAAATTTAATTTCCACATATTTGATTAATAATTAAATTAAATAAAGATTATCAAAAAAATACAAAAAAAAACCTTAAACACTAAATTAAACTTTTCATCATCCATCTTCATCTTCATCATCAACCTTCATCCTCTTCATCTTCATCATCTACCTTCATTTTTCATCTAATTAAACCCTTCCTACTTTACCCAAAAACTTCATCATACTCGTCTTCTTCATTGACATTTCTTTGATAAACCTAGAAACTCAAGATACCTTTAAATCTTACACTATGGTATGCTAGTATTGGAAGAGAAGCTTACACTATGGTATGCTAGTATTGGAAGAGAAGGGATACAGTGGTGCTGTCCTCAATTGCTGCAGAATTTGTTAGATGTGGGCTTCTTTGAGAGCACAATATGACCCATTGTTTTGGGAGATGATCCAGTATGCTCTTGGATGGACGATTTGACTTGCTCTGAATGAATTGGCCTTTTAAAATAAGTTTTTCTCCTCGGATACAGTTTGTGATCTTCATATTGCAAGGATTTCATGTGGAATTAAGGCGTGGTGGAAGGAGTGCCCTTTACGGGAAACGATTTTCCACTATACTTTGTGGACCTCCGTTTAATACTGAAAAGGGACTGAGTAAACTGCTGGTCACCTCCTCTTACCGGGAACCGTAAGTTTAATGTTGATGGGTCCTCTCATGTTAACCTGGGGAGAAGCGGGGTTGGGGGTTTGGTTCATAATTCTTCGAGGCAAACTATTGGAGTATTTTCCAAGGTCATAGGTGAATTGTGGGTTTTTGAAGCTGAGGTTAGGGCAATACTTCATGCTCTCATCTTTTTCCAACAATTTCACTTGTTAAGTTCAAACGTTTATCCATATCATTTATCATGTTTTGAATGATAACTATTTTAAGGGCATAAGTGCAACGCTAAAAATTTAATATTTCAGGAACACTTTGACTCTTCGTCTATCTCTACGTTGTTCTGTCCAAGCCAAACAACTTATATGAAAAGACAATTCAAATCCCTGTGAAGAAGCTACATTCTACTGGTCAAAGTCTATCGTATTACTCAAAATGACTAATTGAAGGAAAAGGAAAGGAGATCGTCTGAAGTAAGAGGAACATTTGAAGAAAAGAAGACCACCAATGAAGAAAGCTGAAGTGTTTGAAGAATGAGCGCCACCCTTGAATTAGAAAAAGATCTCAGACAAACTTGGAGAAGAAGTCTTAAGGGAAGACCACATGACCTGACAAAACACAATGGCCAAAACAACAGTACAACACTGTCACCATCAAGTTGTCATATTTGCTCATCAACAGATGGAAGCAAATACCAATGCTACCTACTAGCTGATAGACTACATCTTTTCGGCAGAAGTCTTCATCAAATAGTGACATGCATTTAATGCAGCTGACACAAGTACACAAAAATACTGTTTGATCCAACGACTAAATTTATGTGAAGTACAAGCTTCAACGACTATAATCTCTCACAGAGAAAATCATGAAGTATAAAAATAAGACTTGAAGATTTCTGCACGCTAACAATCCAATCTCCATTGAACTTATTATAACAATCAAAGTTAACAAGATAAGAAGAAATAAATCAACACAAGCCTAATATTTAAATCTTTTGACATCGTCTGCTTCAAGAAGGAGAGAACCATACCCAATAGTCAAATTCTCTTATCCAACTCTCTCTAGAATTAGAACATAAAGTACATCCTTAGAGTTAAATCTCACTCCAAATACTTTATAGTTCCTGAACTTGAAAGTCTCTACTATCACTCTTGTAAGAAGAGATCTCTGTAGAAGAAAAAAATCTTGAAAAAATTGTAGGAGAAGTCTAGTCTAATACTTGTTAGGAGAAGTCCTTGATAATAGTGGTTGGGAGAAGTCTTGAAGAATACTTGTTAGGAGAAGTCCTGGATAATACTTGTGGGAGAAGTCTTGGTGAATACTGTAGGAAAAGTCCTTGATACTTGGATAGTGAAATCTTGGTTTAGCCAAGGATTTGACGTATCCCTATCGTTTAAGGGTGAACCAGGATATATCGCATGTGTTTTTATCGTTTACTATTCCATTTACTTATCCCCTGCACTAAACGATTGCGAAAAGTTTTCTAAAACTAATAATCTTTTGACAAACCAAAATTTTAGAACAACAAAATTCAAATTATCCCCTCCCCCCCTGAATTTAATTTAGGATTTGAAAATCTCATATGCATTTAATGCACCTCAAAAATACTACCAAACCAACAAGTTGTTTGTTGTGATACCTTTAGTCAATTCAAAGCGTAATACCTAAAAACTTATATGTGTGTGTGTGTGTGTGTGTGTGTGTGTGTGTGTGTGTGTGTGTGTGTGTGTGTGTGTGTGTGTGTGTGTGTGTGTGTGTGTGTGTGTCCCAGCCAGCTTGCTTTTGGAGAAATTAATCTTAAGGCCCGACATGATCTCGAAACACCTCAACATACTCTTCATGACTAGCACATTTTGTGTAGATGATTCCCCTATAAATAAAGTATCATCCGCAAACTGAAGGAGGGAAACTTCCACACCCTCTTTCCCCACCTTAAAGCCTCTAAAGAGGTCTTGTTCAGTTGCTTGTCGCATCATCCCGGTTAAACCCTCGGCCACCATGAGAAATAAGAAAGGTGCTATGGGATCACCTTGTCTAAGTCCTCTCTCCATGTGGAATTCCTCCGTCGGGCTTCCATTAACCAAGACCGAAATTGATGCTGAGTCGATACATCCTTTCATCCAACTGATCCATTTCTCTCCAAACCCCAACCTCCTCATCATATACCACAGGAAGTCTCTATTCACCGAGTCGTACGCCTTTTCGAAATCTACTTTAAAGATCAAGCATTCCTTCTTTGACTTTCTTGCCTCATCCAAGACCTCATTTGCAACCAGCACATAATCAAGCAATTGTCTTCCTTCTATTAACGCTGATTGGTTAACATCTATAATGAGACCCATCACCTTACGGAGCCGGTTTGCTAGAACTTTGGAAACTATTTTATACATGCTCCCAATAAGGGAAATGGGTCTGAATTCAGCTAGATTAGAGGGGTTCTCTACCTTTGGAATAAGTGCAAGAAAAGAGGCATTCCCACCTCTAGGCCAAACTCCATTCCTATGGAAATCCTCTACAACTCGCATGATATCCACCTTCATTACCTTCCAAAAAGATTTTAAGAAATGAAAATTGTAACCATCCAGGTCGGGGCTCCGATCTCCTTCACAACTCCAAATTGCACTTCTCACTTCTTCCATGTCAAACTTAGCCGTTAATCTACTGTCGACTTCCTTTGAGATCGAGTTGAAACTTGCCCCTTCAAGAAACACTTGGGGCCGAGGGGCTCTTTGGAACTTTGTTTGGAAAAAATTCTTCACTAAGTCTTTTACCAACACCGGTTCCTCCACCCATTTGCCATCCACCATTAGACCTTTTAGTGCATTAGTCCTACGCCTCCAGTTCACAATATTGTGGAAATATTTTGAATTTGAGTCCCCTTCTTTTATCCATCTATCACGAGATCTTTGAAAGAGAATGGAGTCGTTAAGTTTAGCCGTTTTCCAATACTCCTTAATCAAATCTCCTCTTTTCGAAAGCTCTTCCTCAATGAGTCCCACCTCTTCCGCTTTTAGTTCCAAGTCATTGATGTTCTTTACCAAATCTTTACATTTTTTATCCAAGTCACCCACCTTCTCCTTGTTCCAATGCTTCAGCTTTTGTTTCAAGAGTTTGAGTTTTTCCTTGAAGACGAATGCTCCCCAGCCATGAATTTCAAATTCAGACCAAGTGGAAGAGACAAATTCCCCAAAAGCGGGGTCAAGTAACCAGCAATTTCTTGTCTTGAAAGGTTTGGGACCCCAATCAATATGGGAGCATTTCAGAACTAAGGGGCAATGATCCGACACTTCCCTTTGGAGGACGTATTGAGCACAATCAGGCCAAGATGTATTCCATTGGTGAGATACCAAGAATCTATCCAAACGATTTCTTACTAATGCCAGAGATCTTATCTCAAGGAGAATCAGAGATCATGCTAGTGGAACTTTTAATTTTTTGTCGCTTAAGTGACTAACATTTATCTTAAGTTATACTTTAAATAAAATATGGATTGGTACTCCCGTAGTTGGATTTATGATAGGCTTTGTCATGTAATTCACACTGAAATATATATTTACGTTTTGTTCTTCAATAGTTTTGTTAATCCATATTTACTTAGTTAATATATAACCAATTACGAACGAATCCAAATGCATTGGGATAGCTACACCAGCCATTAGCCACAGAGGCCACACAGAACAGTTTTGCAGACCCAATCGAATGCAAAGAGCATAGCCTGCAGACTCAAACGACGTGTCGGCCCAGAACAGAGGTTGTTTGTTTGTTTGTTTTGTTTTTAACGGCTATAATACATTTTTCGTCTTTGTTTGTTCAGAATCCAGATGGTTCGTTCTTTCTTCTAATAACGTGTCGTGTATTCATTCAACCCGTGACTCACCGGTCTCCAATACCGTCCTGACTCGGTCACGTGAGCTCGAAATGCTGGAAATGTCTTCATAGGTTGAAGTTGAAGGTCTTGCTTTCCAATGATCACATTCACAAGTAAAAGAATGCCGTCTCGTATATATTTTTATATTCAGCTTGAATTTCTTATCACAAATTCTAATAAACTCTTTGATCAATTTACTTTTTTATTGCTTATTTTGTAGTGGTTGGAAAAGAAACAAAATGGGTAGGAAAAAAGGGGCAAAAAGAGAAAATAAATAAAAAACTGGAGTTGTCAAAGCTAAAATTAAACCAGTCAAAAAGTGAAATGGTTGTTTCCGACCAAGATAAGAAAGTTTGAGATTGAATATAATATAATCTTGATAGCAATTGGCTTAGAGTTTAATAACTCTTATTTTAACCAGGGTTTTGAAAGATGACGGACATGGTATAATTGGTCAAAAGACCGATCCTCATGGATTTAAAAGAAGTTGAATACTTGAATTCAAGTATTTAACGGTTATATGACAATAGTAAGTTTTATTATGAAAGTGCCCTAAAAGGATTGCTCGAATATTGAAGTCTGAAGACTTTTTTTTTTTAACATAATATTGAAGACTTAATTCGAGTAAATTTGAATTTAAAAGAATATAATTTATTTTTTTGAAACTAATTTAAAAGAATACAGTTAATTTGTGATGCATGTCAATTTTTTTTGTTTTTATGACTTAAGCTATAAATAGTAGACCGTAGATCAAATTGTTTTAAGAGTACATCAAATTGATTTCGAAGTGTTTCATGCGTGTGTTTAAGAAGTGGTTAATTGATATATGTGACTAACAATGTATCCAGAAACAACACTTCTTCCTCTGGAAAATCTGGTCGGAAGAACAATGAAAATTTAAATGTTAACCCAGGAAACATCAATGAAGTTATTTGACGACATGCAATGTATATGTTGTTGGGATGGGTACTTTGCTCATCCCAACATGACTGTGCTAAGTCAAGTTATGGCAACCTTGCCTCATCTAGAAATTAGAAGTCTCATAAGGTGTTACAAAATTCACCGGATAGAATGCCACTATAATTTAGGTCAAATTTGGGGAATGATCATATGGTTTCCTCAAATTTCACAATTGTATCCCAAATTTCACAGTTACATCAAATCAATAAATTGTTCTTACTGCTAGAAGGAAAATATCAGATTTTTTATCGTCTCGACTCTCGACGTATATTCTACAACTTGAGCTTAGAATTCCATTAGATTGATTGGAGACATCTTTGCCAAAGACCCATGGGACACCATCTCGTGCAACACCGTATCAGACACTAAATTTAAGATCTCCTTGGTTCCCAACCTTAGAATCACTATTACTTCCTTATGGAATCGGGGGAGGAAATTGATGAGTGACTCGTCTTTTTGCTGCTTCAAGTTTTCATCAAAGTGCATACATCTAAAGGATCGTTTTCGCAT
Source organism: Lotus japonicus (assembly GCF_012489685.1). Lineage (NCBI taxonomy): Eukaryota > Viridiplantae > Streptophyta > Magnoliopsida > Fabales > Fabaceae > Lotus > Lotus japonicus. The sequence continues at coordinate 94,763,529 of NC_080041.1, read as the reverse complement.
GGGAAATTTCCATATGTCTCGCTCAGAAAACTTCTAGATGAAACTTCCAATATTTGATAAAAGATGTTGGGAGAAGTTCGAACCGACTTAAGGCATTTCCTTTCAAGGTGGACACAAAATCTCTACTAGCTAACACATTTTCGTCGTTAACATACATGGTTCTCATAGCTCCCATGCACGAGATGAAGGCATTCACGTGCTTTTCTAGATTATTGTTTCCGAGAGAGAATCTACATCAATTTTCTCTAGGACTCAAATTTCATCATTAAAAAGTGCATATATGGTCCTTTACGACTTCAAAGGATCAGACATTGCGAGCGAATTATCGTCCTAAAGCTTCTTGGTTCATCTTGGTAATTTTGCGACCTTTTCATTGTGATTGCGATGGGAATTGAATACATGTTCCTCATAGATGATGCCAAATCTTCTAAAAGAAATCAAACCTTGAGCACCTCTGATCTTACGAACCCAAGATCGGCAAAGCGACACACCATCAGAGCTCTACTTCGCACAAGATTGAAAGTGAAACAAACAAAAAAATCACACAAACGAAAATAGGACCTTTGGGAAAGGATTGTATGATGGATCGAACAAATGAAGAGGTAAAGATTTAGGACCCATGTTCATTTGCTAAGATCTGGCCGAGGGAAGGAGAAAAATTAGAATGCAAATATTTAGAACGCATGCTTGTGTTACGAATTGCTCTAGCACGATCATTTCAGTTCGAGATCATCTTCGTCATCATCATCGGTGTTTGTTTTAGAAACCATGTCATTACAGACGCAACAAGAAGCCTCAACCCATTTACGTGCTCTATCTAGTAGGTTTTTTTGTCTTCTACAATTATATACGGTGCAAAACTCATTATTTGATAAGACCTAAATGGAGGATATAAAGCTTCACAATCATAATATTTTTCAATTCATTTCCACTTCACATTCAACCTATATTTATTTTCTTTTTTAATAACATTACATATCAATTATTTTTTCCCCTCTCTCTGACATAGAGTTTGAATGAAATAACTTAAAATCTCAAATTACCTGATTTGGTCCTTATATGGGAATATCCGAAAATCCAGTCCAATTTCAAACAAGATTGAAGACTACCCTTTACTAGCTATGCTGTCACTTTCCATCATTCACGTCACGCACCTAAAGCTAAATTCGCTTTACTTTTCCGCTTTTTCTCCATAACCGGCTATCCCGGTCACAACTACCCTTTCTTCCCCTCATATCCCTCTCTTTCCCTGCAAGCAAAACACACAACAGCCGCCATCACTGAGTCACCTTTTCCGAGTCACGAACTCACTCTTCTCTCCACTTCCCCTAAAAAACACACACAGAGAAACAGAAAAAAAACCCAGCATTCTGATATTCACTCACAAAACCATGCTTTCCCGTTTTGCCCCTCGCTTCCCTCTCTATTTCCTAATCTATGCCACTGCTTCAAAACCCTTAATCGGAGCTAACCACACTTCATCTCGATTCTGCTCCCGTTAAAACAAACAAAACCAGAAAACCCTATTTTATTTTTTTTGAATTTTCACATTTTCTTTTGTTTCTAATTTTGAAGCTACAAAAAGTGCACAATCGTTACCATGGAACGTACCGCAGGCAAGTTCGGCTCTCTCCGGAATCTTCTAATACGGTTTCTCATCTCCGGCGTCTTCATCATCGCCGTCCGTTTCGCTTACGTCATCTCCATCGCCGGCGAGTCCTGCAACGTCGCCGATTTCTGCTTCTTCTCCCTGCCGGAGTCTCTCAGCCACGTCATCGCCGGCACCGGCCCCCTCGCCGTCGAGTCTGCTTCCGGTGGCAGTGGTTTGTCGCCAGCGGAGCTTTACACCAGCAAGGACTGGCTCGACGCCGTGCATTTCTACTCGTCGGCGTTTCAGGACCTTGTCGCCGGCGGCTACCTCTCGCCGGAGGCGAATGCGCTGTGCGTGGAGACGCCGACTGGGCGGGATGTCTTCGCGCTGAGGGAGATCGGCGTAAGGAATGCTATCGGGATCTCGAGGAAGGCGGTGAAGCCTTTGGTGAAGTCCGGCACCGGTGATCGGATTCCGTTTGGTGACGCGACGTTCGACTTTGTGTTTTCCGGTGAGGGTTCCTTCGCGAGGTCGGCGAAGCCGGTGGAGTATGCGGCGGAGGTTGCTCGGACGCTGAAATTGGGAGGGTTTGCGGTGTTCCATTTCACAAACCCTAAAGATACGTATAGTTTCAATTCATTTCTTGATTTGTTCCATTGTTTCAGAGTAGTGAAGTTACATGGTTTAGAAGGGTTTGATTCTTCACTGCCTTATATACATGAAACTGTTTTGAAAAAAGAGTGTGATGGTAATGGTAAACATGATGGTGATTTTTCCAATGGGAAATGTTATGTTCCTGAGTATAAGAGAGATTTGGTTAGGAATGCTGAGCCTTTGATTGCGAAGGAGCCGTTGAAGCCATGGCTTACTTTGAAGAGTAATATTAAGAACATAACGTACCTTCCTTCGATAGTTGATATAAGCTTTAAGAATAGGTATTTGTATGTTGATGTTGGAGCAAGAAGTTACGGCTCGAGCATAGGATCTTGGTTTAAGAAACAGTATCCTAAGCAGAACAAGACCTTTCATGTGTATGCGATTGAAGCTGATAAGACTTTTCATAAGGAGTATGGGTTGAAGAAGGGGGTCACTCTGTTGCCTTATGCTGCATGGGTGAAGAATGAGACCTTGACGTTTGAGATTCATCGCGATCCGGGGGAGAAGGTTGAGGTTAAAGGAAGGGGGATGGGTAGGATTCAACCTTTGCGGTCTTCAGGGAAGGAGGAGTTTGATGGGGAAATGGAGAAGATAAGGGGATTTGATTTTGCCAAATGGTTGAAGAACACGGTTTCGAAGAATGACTTTGTTGTGATGAAAATGGATGTGGAGGGTACTGAATTTGATCTGATTCCGAGGTTGTTTGAAACTGGGGCTATCTGTTTGGTGGACGAGGTTTTCCTGGAATGCCATTACAATAGGTGGCAGCGATGTTGCCCTGGGCAGAGGAGTTCAAAGTATGAGAAAACATATGACCAATGCTTGGAGCTCTTCAATTCTCTTAGACAAAGTGGAGTTCTTGTTCATCAGTGGTTTTAATTGCCTGATAAGTGAAACCTTATACTTCTGTAAAATTATTGTTGGCCTTTTAACCCTCCTCTAAATGTTTCTTTAAAGGTATTTTTCTGCCCCTTCCATTTTTTACCCCACACATTAGAGAAGGCTAGTGTGTTTCATATTTATTTCTATGTAACAGTTGCATCTGAAAATGAACTCATTTCTTTGAAGTCTCTGCTTTTATCTTGTATAGATATGGATTGGATAATTGGACTCTGGAATCTCTTATTTTGTCTCTGAAGAGAATCTGATTTTTTGTTAGTAATGCAAATTAAAATTGTTGGGGGATCTTAAGTCAAAGAGTAATGATTCATTCACACAAACATTTTCTTTCATCTCATTTCAACTCACCTTTTTTCCTATCTCTGTGCATTTCCTATTACATCACCTATCATATCACTCATTTTTCTCTCTTCTCTTCCTTCCTATCTCCCTCTTGGTGTGAGTAGAATTAAAATGTGAATGGAGTATTAGGCTCTTGAACTTTTTACTTGGAAGCGAGTGAACAGTTTTATGTTCCTCTCCTCTGAATAGGAAAGAATCTGATGTTCATTGTCATAGTTGGAGAATGTTTGGGAATTAAACTGTTCATTAAAATCTGGAACAGTTTTTTGTTCCTCTCCTCTGAATTAAAATGTGATTTGTAAGACTTGATGTCATTTTCCTATATGTGCCTACTGTATTCCTTTGTAGTTATTTAGAGTGAATATGATTAACCTTTTTAGTATGTAACAAGTAGTCCATTCCTTTGTTTTTTTTTTTTTGGTTTGCTGTTTATATACCTGCATATTTGGATTAATTTATTTTTCCTTAGAATAAATTCCAGTATCCAAAAGCTACTCACATAAGCTTTTCATTTAACTCATTCAGGCCTTCGAATCAATTTTGAAAGCGTTTTCGAACATGTGTTATGTTAATTGTCGGTTTCTGATAATAGTAAGTAATTTTGGGACAAATTAGTAAATAGCCCGAATCCTGTTTTTCTTTTTTTGGTAATATTGAAGATACCAGTACCTAATAGTTACTCCTAATAGATGAGTAATTGGGGTTCATTGCCTTTTGTATATAGAAGCTTTGCTTGTTAGTATTTAGTAAATGGAAAGCAATATATCAGATGGCTTAATTGTAGTTAACACTACAATGTGAGACTTTACGAGTGTTGTTTAATTGATTGAGTCTATACCCAGAGAATGGTTGTTAAAAGGCAATTTTCATTTATAAGAAGATAGTAACCACTGATGTGCATGGAACATGACACCACATGGACATTGACGTTGCTACACTACAATTTTCAAATGCTATTTTGTTTTCTAATCAAAGCATTGTGTTATCTTGCATTCCACAATCATGCAACTGCAATGGACTTCAAAAGCCGTTAAGCTTTTTCAACCATTCCTGCTTAATGGATTTCCACTGGTAGAACAGATGATAAGGTGAAGAGTGAGCTTGAAAGTTATGGTAGTGATCGTGGTAGGATGAAGACTTCTTTGGATTAATAGTTTGACTAGTAAGTGTTTTTCATCAGTTCCTATAACCATTGTGCTTAATTATAAAGTTATTTGAAAAGCTAAATAAATAAATAAATAACTCAGGAGCGTATATATATATTTACTAGTTTCAATTAAACATTTGCATAAATGTTGATCATATTGTAAAAATAATTCTAAATATATTCTAGAAAAACTTTTTAGAACGTTGCTTAATCTAGCAAAATACAATGCTTTTCTTTATTGCATTTTTTCGCTTTCGTTCTTTTTCTTTATGGGGATCACTCTCTAGAGGGTGAGATTGTGAGAAGATAAGTTCAAATGGCTTTCACTGTAGATCAGCTTGAGTGGGAGTTTGACTAGTAAGTGTTTTTCATCAGTTCCTATAACCATTGTGCTTAATTATAAAGTTATTTGAAAAGCTAAATAAATAAATAAATAAATAACTCAGGAGCGTATATATATATTTACTAGTTTCAATTAAACATTTGCATAAATGTTGATCATATTGTAAAAATAATTCTAAATATATTCTAGAAAAACTTTTTAGAACGTTGCTTAATCTAGCAAAATACAATGCTTTTCTTTATTGCATTTTTTCGCTTTCGTTCTTTTTCTTTATGGGGATCACTCTCTAGAGGGTGAGATTGTGAGAAGATAAGTTCAAATGGCTTTCACTGTAGATCAGCTTGAGTGGGACAAATGCTTTGGTAGTTAAGAAAACACCAAGTGCACGAGAAAAGGATAGCGATGTATGACTTTCTATTATTAGTGACAGCCCAAACAGAAACCAAAAATCTGAATTATGAGTTGCAACTTAGCTGGATCTATATAGTTCACAATCAAGATTCCACATTGATTGGCTAGCACATGTTAGCAACATTAAAAGGAAGAAAGAAACAAAAAGAGTAGCAGAAAAAATGTTGGTATCTTCTCATCATCTCTCGGGAGAAAGGTGGTGATGGTAAAAATGGTAAAGCCCTTGATGCATAAAGTTAAAGAATGTATTTTCTACCGCAAAATAATGCTCAGTGTTAGAAATTTTTTTTTTTTTTTTTATAGTTGGTCTTCCACTGATTAAAAATTTGTGGTTAAATAGTATCTTGATGTTTTCTAGAATGTTTATTTTGTAATCAATGAATAAGAATATTATAAATTGGTAGTATATTTTGAATAGTGTAGCTTACGATTGAAATGATACATTGATAGGTAATAACCATTTAAACTTTATCATAAAAGCGTATGGTTTAAAAACATGACTTCTTATGTGAGAATACATGTAAACCAAAGCACAATCCCCTCTCCACTTTCATAAACATATATATGTCTTGAGTCACATGATAAATGACGGCAATAATATATACTATCTTAAATTAGAAAGAAGGGGTAGAAGATCATATCCTACAAAATTAAGACATTTAAGACATTCAAGTAAAACAAAAGCGGGACATTCAATATCAAATTTGATTACCATCGACACAAGACGTATGTAATCATCCCATCTCTCAAACAATTGATATCATAAATTCATGTAACTATGATCCTATGCGAATGATTTATGTTTTTTGTTTGTTACAATTTAAATTTCTAAAAATAAAACATGAAATAACAAAGAGATCAATTTGTGTTTTTTTTTTTTGCAATTCAATCTTATCATAAAGCAATGCTATTATAAAGGATGTGTAAAATGCAATCCCGGCTCCATACTACTAATGTTGGGGAATTGAGCATGTTTTGTTGCCACTTCAATGGTCACTACAAGAAAAGTAGCCGTTAGACGTGAAAGCTGGATGCAAATTTAAACTTAGGAATGGTCTCGTAGCCGACACTAATCACCTAGAGAAAAAAAAAATGATATTAAGTCAACAAAAGTGTGTAATTAATATACACCAATACTAAGGTTTGCGTTGGGTTATGGAAATGAGGGATACATCACTATGTTTGGTAGAGAAGAGAGCGATAGAGAAGAGAGAGTAGAGAAGAAAGAAGTTGAGTGGAGAGAAAAAGAAATTTCTCACTCAGAGAGAAATATCGACCTCCAAGTTTCGTGCTTGAGCCTCAACTTTTGTAAAATCAGAACCCAAAACTATCTTCTCCTCGGATTATCCCCAAGGGGGACACCCAGATAATTAAAAGCCAGCACGCCTGCACTGACATCAAAGGCTTCAACCAACTCCTCCACCCTCCTTTGAGAGACTTTACAACCAAATCATAAAGGTTTTGTCAAGATTTTATCTTTAGACCCGATGACCATAGGAAAGACTCCAAGGCTGCACTAATTCTGCTCAGCTGACCTACATCATCGTTGCAAATAATGAAAGTATCATCTGCGAACTGTAGGTGGTTGAGTGTCATATCGTCGGCTAGGTAAAACCTACATGGGACTTGCTCCTCGAGCAATAGGTTCAGCATGCAAGACAAAGCATTCACACAGATATTAAACAACAAAGGAGATAGTGGGTCTCCTTGCCTTAACCCATGTAATCAACCTCGAGCCAAACCCCATAGCCTGCATCATGTTGAGAAGGAAATTCCAATCTACATTATCATATGTCTTTGCAAAATCAAGTTTCAACAGTAGGCCGCCCCCTTCCCTTTTCATCATAGCATCAACAGCCTCATTAGCTATCAAATGCAATTGTTTATCTGTCTTCCCCTAGTAAATGCAAACGGTTCTCTGATAGGATTAAGGGCATAACTCTTTGAAGGCGGGCGGGCAGCTAGAACTTTTTGTAATTAGTGATATCAGAAAAAGTAACACAAGAAATGGGGGTTTGAATTGTGTTCAAATAAATATGAGTTTTCAAACGATTTTAAGTTTATAAAACGTTTTTGCAATCGTTTGGTGTAGCGGATATAAACGTAAGCAAGTAAGCGATAAAGACACAACATTATATTCTGGTTCACTCACAAAAGATGGGGTTACGTCCGGTCCTTGGTTTAGCCAAGATTCCACTAACAAGTATCAATGACTTATCATATACCAAGTATTAGACTGGACTTCTCCCACAAGTATTCGACAGGACTTCTCCCAACCAAGTATTCTACAGGACTTCTCCTAACAAGTATTAGACATAACTTCTCTCAAGTTCAAGTATTTTACATGACTTCTCCTAAGATCTTTTTCAAGATCGTTTGACTCTACAAGGTTCTCTTCTCACAAGAGGCATAATATAAATTTCGAAGCACGAGAACTACAAAATATTGAAAAGATTTGACTTTGTGAAGTACTTTGTGTTCTTGATCTAGGGAGTAGGAGATAACGATTTGACTCTTTGGTATTTCTCTCTTTGAAGCAGACGATATCTGAAGGGCAAACTCTTAGGCTCGTCTTTGATTATTTCTTCTTGTTTACTTTGATCGTTGAAATTGATTCAATAGAGATTCGATCGTTGGCTCTTGAATTCTTCAAGTCTTTCTTTTATACTCCTTAATCTTCTGTGTGAGAGAGAATGTAGCCGTTGAAGCTTATTCTTCACAAAGATTCTAGTCGTTGGATCAAACGGTGCTTTGGTGTACTTCTGCCAGGTGCATTAAATGCATGACAAAGTTTGATGAAGACTTCTTACCAAGAAGAGTAATATGACAATTTGTACGTAGCTTTGATCTTGGCTTCTATCCATTGAGGAACAAATATGGTAGCTTGATTGTGACAACATTGTACTTTGAGCTTTGACCATTGAGCTTTGACAGATCATGTGCTCTTCTTCTCTTGAAACTCCTTCTCCAAGTTTGTCTGAAAACTTTTCATTATAGAATGAAGATGCTCATTCTTCAGACGATCTTCTTCTGATAGGCAATCTCGATTTTTCGTTTTGTATAATACGTACGGGTTTGGACAACTCATTTTTAGGCATAGACGATAGATAAAAGTGTTCCTGGAATATGAAAATTTTAGTATACCATTTATGCCTTAAAATTGTTATCGTACAAAACATGATAGACGGTATGATCGAACGTTTGAACTTAACAATCAGCTTATATGCACTCCCAATCAAGCTGATGGGACGATAATTCGCAATAAAACTTAAGCTAAGGCTCTTCGGGATCAGAGTTATGAAAGCAGCATTCAAACCTATCACAAGCTTCCCATGATGATGAAACTTTTAGAACACCTTAACAATGTCCCCTTAGATGAGGCTCTAGAATTGCTCGAAGATATATTTAATCTTTAATCTATATGTATAAGAAGTTCTACAATTAATATATAAATAATCATAAAAATTTCAATAGATAACTAATAAATTTTATCATTAATGCAAGACTCGAGTGAATTTCTCAACTTGTAATTAAAATTTAAAATTAAAATAATATTACGATTAATTTTATATGAAAAATTGAAATTCTTTAGAATTAATTATAAATATAAAACAACATTAACTAATGATTAATATTATATTACTTTAGAGGTCAAGTGAAGTTTACTTACATATATTGATTGATATTGATATTAATATTGATTTGAATAATATTAATATTTTTATTAATTGTTTGAATTTTTTCCTCAGTTATGATTTATAGTTTATTTTAAATAATATTAATTTTATTTTAAATATGAGAAATTGAAATTTTTTACACTTAGTAAAAAATGTAATGATTGAATAGTATAAAAGATATTAATAACTAATAAATATTGTGTATTATTTTGAGCCAAATTTCCTTTTACATGTTATTATAATTATTATTATTATTTTCTCAATTTTTGAATAATAATAAAAATTAAATAATAATAAACTTTTATTTTTAAATATGATAAATTTAAAACAATTATTAATTATTATATTAAAAAACTAATATTTAATACTAAATAAATAATAATTTTATTAATGAATAGGTTAACTGAATTTTATTTATATATATTTGTAAATATGAGTAATAAAATAATTAATTAGTAATTTACATACTAAAAAATTGAATATTTATTGATAAATAAAAATTATTTTTATTAATTTATAAGTTAAGTTAAATTTATATATATATATAAACTTTTCATATTAGTAAATATTATGATTAATAATGAAAAATTGACATGACCTATGAATTAATAACGGTCTTAATTAGTAATCAATTAGTCCAATAATTGGTAATTTATTATTAATGAATCAATTTCTCATAATATTAATAACTAATATAGTTAAGAAATTAAATGACAATTAATAACCAATTAATACTATTTTAATGAATTGTTAAAGTCCATTTATTAAATTGTTCAAGTCAAATTTATTTATATGTATTTAAAATTTTTAATATTAATAAGTTATATAATGAGTAATATAAAAATAATAATTAGTAACTAATTTAAATTTTTATTAATGCATAATTCAAGTCAATTCGGGTCCCACACATATAATTAGCTATTGGACCAGCCATTGGATGAGTCCTAATAAGATTCAATAAAAATTAGGGTTAGTCTCCTTGTAGGGGCTTATAAATAGAGCATAAAATGCTCAAACCCTAAACCTCATTCACACACTCTTGCCTCTGCTAGCACAAGGAGCCGCAACAGGTTCCTAGTGTGAGAATTCGTGTGGGTAGCTATAGAGACAAGGGTACAACTACTTTGTTCGCTTAGGTCGTCAAGAGGTGATTCACATCTCTTGTTTGTTTTCTTTCATCTATGAACTTTGATGCATGAATTCGCAAGATATCTCATATGGAGAATTCATATTTCGTTGTTGTAATCAGCCACATGATTCCATCCACTCTTTAGGTTAATAATATTTTTTAGATTAATCTTTGTACATTAATTATTGCTAAAATAATGGCTACTACTTTAGAGATCCAAATTTATCCATCCATCTATGGCACCAATGATTTCATAATGAAACACCCCGTTTGTTTCTTCTTGATTGGCTATTTAGAGAGCGTTTTTTTTTAATGTATATGATCACTTAAAATTTTAAGAGAACGATTTTCCAATGATACCTTATGAGAACAAAATAAGAAAACAAATAATATTTTTCTGAAAGTTAAAATATTGATTGTATTTCTTAATTTATGTATTATTTTTAAATTTCTAGACAGTTGTAAAGAAAAAACAGGGTTATAATAATTTCCTTTTTCTTCTTTTTCTCTGTTCTTATCCTTATCCTCGCTCTCACTCTCGTCATTCTCTTTTGTCTTCCGTCTCATCTTCTTCTATCTTTAATTTTTATTTAAACTCCAACATTTTACATAAAAACTTAATAAGTATCAACTTTCTATATATAACATAGTATTGTATGAATATGTTGACTTGCATGTAAGTTTAAAAATAATAAAAATAATGTTATATATAATATGTTTAAATCCATGGAAAATAAAGAAGCAGTAGATAAATAAACTCACTTTAAATATTTGATTTTCATACGTTTTATCATCATTATTGTATCTAGTTTGGTCATCAAATACATATTATAAGCTTTCCATAATTTTTTGTTGCTTCTTTCACTAAATTGGTGCCATGTAAATTTCCCAAATATTTAGTAATGTGTCTGCATTTAATTTCAAAACTGAAAATTGTTGTTGTTTATATTCTAATAGCTTGATGATATATATTTGATGTGCCTATACTTTTATAGTCACACATATATTAATAACTTCAATAAAGAAACAACTTTTCATATTATTGCAGGTAAGAAAGAAGATCGTAAAGAAACACAAATGACAAAATCAAACAACAACCTTTCTTCTGCTGAACATGCTCATCCATTGTCTCCCCCTGAATTTGAACCACGTGGTAGAAACACTCAACAACCTCCAAGCCCGGAAGAACAAATGAACGAAGAAGAGCATAACAATATGCAGCAAGAAGAGGATGATTCAAACACTCTTAAAGTGGGGCAAACCGTTTATGGTACGTTAGAGGGAGAGTTTCATACAGGATATTTGATCAGTATTCAGAATGGTGATTCTTCCGACCCTCTATTGACGGGGATTCTCTTCAAGGAAGAAGCTCTTGACATGATAAATGAGTCACCAATATCTCCTAATATGATGGGTACAACGACCATTGGTTCACTTGGCCTAGGTAAAGTTGTAATTGTTGAGCTTAAACATGTTAGAAACAAAGTTACTCATAATTAAAAAAATAAAATATTCCATGGTTACAAAAATGAAAAGTCACGAGTTACTATGCATTAAGAAGATTTATCCTTCTTCAAGGTTATTATGTCTTGCTATATAAACAAAGAATATTTATCATTAGTTTGATGCTTATTTAGTATTTTTGTGAAGTATTTATGTAATGATTGACTTATATGCCTTTCTATAGTCTTTGAATTTTACTTATCTAAGAATCTCTTGTACTCTACCAGGTTGTGGTAATCTCAATGCTTCTTCAGAAACGAATAATGTGCCTTATGTGGAAACCGGTACTCAGCAAGAAGTGGATGATTCAAACACTCCCAAAGCGGGGCAAACAGTTTATGGTACGTTAGAGGGGGAGTTTCAAGTAGGATACTGGATCAGTGTTCAGAATGGTGATTCTGTCGACCCTCATTTAACGGGGATTCTCTTCAAGGAAGAAACTCTTGACATGATGAAAGAGTCACCAATATCTCCCAATATGATGGGTATAGCAATCATTGGTTCACTTGGCCTAGGTAAAGTTGTATTTGTTGTGCTTAAACATGTTAGAATCAAAGTTACTCATTGTATAAAATAAAAGATTTCATGGTTACAAAGATGAAAAGTCATGAGTTACTATGCATTAAAAAGCTTTATTCTTCTTCATGGGGTATTATGTCTTGCTATGTAAACAAAGAGTATTTATCATTAGCTTGATGCTTATTTAGTATTTTCATGGAGTAGTTATGTAGTGATTGAGTTATATGTCTTTCTATAGTCTTTGACTTTTACTTATCTAACAATCCCATGTACTCTACCAGGTTATGGTAATCCTAGTACTTCTTCAGAAATGAATAATGTGCCTTGTGTGGAAATCAATACTCAGCAAGAAGGGGATGATTCAAACACTCCCAAAGTGGGGCAAACAGTTTATGGTATGTTAGAGGGAGAGTTTCAGGCAGGATACTGGATTAGTGTTCAGAATGGTGATTCTTCTGACCCTCCTTTGACGGGGATTATCTTCAAGGAAGAAGCTCTTGACATAATAAATGAGTCACCAATATCTCCCAACATGATGGATATAGCGATTGTTGGTTCACTTGGACTAGGTAAAATTGTATTTGTTGAGCTTAAACATGTTAGAAAAAAATTTACTCATAATTATAAAATAAAAGGTTCCATGGTTATAAAGATGAAAAGTCATGAGTTACTATGCATTAAGAAGCTTTATTCTTCTTCAAGGGGTATTATGTCTTGCTATGTAAACAAAGAGTATTTATCATTAGCTTGATGCTTATTTAGTATTTTCATGGAGTAGTTATGTAGTGATTGAGTTATATGTCTTTCTATAGTCTTTGACTTTTACTTATCTAATAATCCCATGTACTCTACCAGGTTATGGTAATCCTAGTGCTTCTTCAGAAATGAATAATGTGCCTTATGTCGAAACCATTACTCAGCAAAAAGGGGATGAATCAAACACTCCCAAATTGGGGCAAACAGTTTATGGTATGTTAGAGGGAGAGTTTCAGGCAGGATACTGGATTAGTGTCCAGAATGGTGATTCTTCCGACCCTCCTTTGACGGGGATTCTCTTCAAGGAAGAAGCTCTCGACATGATAAATGAGTCACCAATATCTCCCAGTATGATGGATATTGCGACTGTTGGTTCACTTGGACTAGGTAAAGTTGTATTTGTTTAGCTTAAACATGTTAGAAACAAATTTACTCATGAATATAAAATAAAAGGTTCCATGGTTAATGATGAAAAGTCATGAGTTACTATGCATTAAGAAGCTTTAGTCTTCTCCAAGGGATATTATGTCTTGCTATGTAAACAAAGAGTATTTATCATTAGCTTGATGCTTATTTAGTATTTTCATGGAGTAGTTATGTAATGATTGAGTTATATGTCTTTCTATAGTCTTTGACTCTTACTTATCTAACAATCCCCTGTACTCTTCTAGATTATGGTAATCCTAGTGCTTCTTCAGAAATTATTATTGTGCCTTATATGGAAACCACTACTCTAGGGATGAATGGTTCTTCCTTGGAAAAAGAGAAAAATATCTCTGAAGAAATTGATTTGAAAAGGCCATCACCTGGAGCATTGATGGCTCTGCCTCATCTTGGAAGCGGGACAAGAATGGCTTTCGACATTGGCAATCTTGTTGATGAAGTTATTAAGAAGATCAAAGTTGGCCCATATTTTGACATGATGGTTGATGAAGTACTTAAGACGATCAAAGCTCGCCCAGATTTCGCAAATGTTGTGGCTTGTTGCGATACATTGGATAAGAATTCTAGCGGTCAAGGGCAGAACGAGAATGTTATTATTGATTTGGAGAAGGTTGAGAGGCACATTATTAAGAAAGATTTTCCGTTTTTTTCTCCAGCACATTCTGAATCACCTTCCAAAAGGACCAAGCTTATGCAGGTAAATCAAAATTTGTCTTGAGCTCACTTATTTGTAATGTATTAATTTTTATGTTTAAGCATTGGCCGCATTAGGGAAAGTTTATTTTAGTTCAACTTATAGTGTTAGCTTAAACAAGTTTTTTGAGTAAATTTATGAAAATAGTTTATGGTATGGATGTTTGAAGGTTATTTCCATTAGTTGTTCATATTAACATATGAATAAACACTAATTACTTGTGATTTATGTTGTGGTTATTTCAATAATTTTTTCAAGTTAACTTATGAATAAGCTATATGATAAACGCTTAATTAGTCTGATTACTCAACCAACTCATTGTCTACTTAATTTGTATACAATCTAAGTGCACTTACTTGGGGTGCAAGTTGTACTGTAATTCCTTAAATATAATTTACTTTTCCTTATGAAAAAAATTGTAGTTATTAATAAAGTAAGAGCGAGGTTGTTGGGGTCCTAATACATGCGTTCTTGAATGACATGTCTTGTGCCTAAATTGTGGTATATGTGATGATATATATGTCATAATGCGTTGAGGTTTTGCAGGATGAAACCAATGAAGAACTGGGAAAGCAAAACAAAGGACATGAGAACAAAGCTTGATGATAGAGGAAAGCATTGAATATGCCATTGCGTGATTTTGAAACTTGATTATTTGTTATTGTTGTACTAGTATAGGTTGGCCATGATGTTGGTACATGAAATTTTGCCTTCCTTATTATGTTTGAGAGAAATACTAGCTAGTTCTGACATTTAATTTTAGATGAAAGAGATAGCAACTTCAAATCGAGTATTTAAATTATTACTTTCTTGAAAAAGTAATTTATATCCAAAACATAATTTGATTTTCATTGTTATTTATGGTGGAAGTATCAATGTGGAATTGTGTGCTTTCTTGTTGTTCTAATACCAACAAAGTCTAGTACAATCGGTAAATAGTTGAGCTCTTTAAGCATTTAGTCGATGGTTTTATCCTTATGTGGTGTGCATGAAAAATAATTTGTTAGGAGATGTCTACCCAATTATGTAATATTAGAGCCTCGAGAGAATTAGTGTCATGATTTTCGGCGGCGAGATATGAAAATATATATTTCAGTTAGTGTGACAGAAAATTGAGATATTATATAGATACAAAAGATATTAATACGATGCCAATGACTACTTGAACTTAACCCTCGTAAGAAATATTTGCTACTCTATTAAAAATATTCATCAATTACTTACAAAATTAAGTATTAAATGATTTTTAATGTAGTTTTTCGATTTTATTTTCTTAACTATTTTTTTTGCTGCATCGAAAAAGTATGGCTAGATATAAAGTCGAGTGAGGCCAAATTAATTGCGTATATAAATAAAAAAAAATTAGTTTTAGTTTCGTGCCATTGATTTGTGTGGGGTCAATGTACTTGCCGCTTGGCAAGACAAAGAATCTTAGCCAAAGGCGAACAAAACAAACTAACAATTTGAGAGTCCCTCAAAAGGAGATTTTGCAGCTCTAGATCTAGGCTCTGCACCACACGAACTCCGGTTGGAGGGAAATCGATTCCCATGTGAGCTAGAAGGTCAGCCACTGAATTACACTCACTATCAAAGCCCTAAACCGCCACCATCATCCACTTCAACCACCATCAATCCTCTCCTTGTGTCTTGTTCTTCTTCTTGATGGTAAAACTCACCTAAAAACTTTGATTTGGTAGGCTTGGGATGTGATTTGGGTGTGGCTTTGGCCAATGATCCATTGTTTGCTTTGATTTTCATGGTAGAACTAAGTTCACTTCATCTTTTCCTTTGAATGAGAAAGTTTCACATCTTTATTACCCCAAAGACTGAAAAAGAAAATTAGTGTTGGGTTATTCATCAATTAGTTATGGAAATTTCATTTTCCATTATTATTTTTATTTTGCTTGCCACCCCCACTTCAATAAAGAAGGTTTCAAGTGTGAAATAAACGAGTTGGACTTTGGGCATTATGCCTACCCCATTGCCGTGTTGGACCACAAATGGTCATACTACACATTATTCAAATTCCTTTCATATTATGTTAGTTATTCTTGGTAATCATAGTTCAGCGACTAAAACAAAGTTATTCTTGGTAATTAATTTATCCATAGGTTTAAATAGTCATCAACCTCATGATAACAGTTAAAAACAATTTATATTCATTCTAATCACTTCAAAATCTAGCTAGAGGAGTCATCATGATGAATTTTCTATCACATCAATTGTACATAATATTATATTATACTACAGAAATTCTAAAATTCTAATATAAAATTTATGAAGATAGGAAATTTATTTATACACTCTGTGACTCTGTGCTACTGCACCAAACCATTTGTCAAATTCTGACTTTCTTTAGCTTCATTGACTACGTAGTTCAAACTATCCAATCATGCAAAGTGCATGTGCATGGATGGTAAAATTGGTCTAAAAATGATAGGTGTTGAAATAAGATATATATAACATGATTTTTTATTATGTATAATGTTGTTCAAGTTAGTCTAACTGCCTAATAAAACATCAATCAAATTAGACTAGTCAAATGAGACTCTTCGACATTTTACATAATTAAGGACAGTAAATGTGTTTTCTTCTTTTTTACTTTTAAAAAATAAATGCATTTTCTTCTTTATGAAGGAAATAGCCCGCACCCAACACATTCATTCAAATTAAAAGTATAATTTGATTTTTTTTATATAAGAATCAATTTAAATTCAGTGTTATACTATTTTTTTTTAATATAAATGACCTTATTTAATTATGAGTTTAATGGAGTTGCACTGATAGTGTAAAACCTCTTTACACATGCAACCAATAGTATTACTTGATTTTGTATGTCACATTAAGTTTTAAACATAGTTTTATTTAACTAATGATGAGAAACTCAACATTATTCAATAAATATATATATTTTTCCTAAATTACCATCATTTAATCAAGTCAAACATTAAAGGTGTAGATTAATGTCAATCTTAAAAAACATTAAAATTGAAACGATGGAAATAAAATTTAGGGCGAGAAAATGATGAAAACATTTTATGGAAATAAAATTTTGAAATAAATCAAACATTTTTTTTACAGGACAATGATTCATTTGCAGGGTTAATTTCGAGAGAGAAATTATTATATGCATCACATGTGACAAACTTTGTTAAAAACTAACAGAGGTTAGAAATTAACAGAAGGTTAAACTTCCAAATTACGGTTTGTTATGGGGTGGGAAAACTCCCCAAAGGTGGCGATTAAGTTACAAAGTGAAAACACTATGAATTGGCCCCGGGAGTGCTTAGCCTTGTTGGCGATATGTGGGGTAGAAACTACCCGCCAAAGACTCCCTCTGAATAAGGGCAAACATTATACTAAGCACAACCTCGACAAATTCCAAATGGCTATTGGGACCCAAGGACATTAGTCCCAAAGTGGGACGAACACTTTGTGAAGTACAAAGTCTCACGCCAGTGAGGATAAGTCTTGGTCGAATTAAACCAAGTCCGGCCTCAGTGTCTAAACACACGAAATCGTTAAAACGTAACTTGGAAAGAGAAAATAAAATAAAAAAGGAAAAAGTGGCGACCCACGCCAAAATGTGGTGACTCACACCGAAAGGTGTGACTCGCGCTAAAAATGGCGAGCAAGCCAAAATAATGTGTTGCGAAGCATGTCAAATAATGTTCAATTGAAAAGTTAAAATTCTTTAACAAAATTAGTCTTTAACTTAGTTTTATTAACTTTATTTTAAAATGCCTCATGTTCCTAATAAGGACATATCTTCGGCGATTGATTTTTATTTGATGGTTTGAGTGATTGCATATTTATCTCTCGTATGTATGATAATTAGTCAAGAGACATATGTTTAAACTTGGGTGCTTGGATTAAGTTTCTCCATGTGTTTTCTAGTAATATGATGAAATTTGTTGGCGATTGTTCATAGATCTTGAAAGTCTTTGAGGTTTATGTGTCAGCATGCTTTTGTGGATTTAATGGGTGATGTCTAGAAATTTGATTTGATATACCCACCAAAGAGGAAAATGATGAAATTAAAATTGTGATTCTTGAGGTAACTGATGATTATTTTCTGAGAAATGTTTATAACAGGAGACATGTCAAAAAAACAAGTTGACAATGGCGATACGGCGAATGAGGACACTCTTAGCTCTCGTGACTTGGGCATAGAGTCTGGTAGACTTGTAGACTGCGACGAGATTATGCATGCGAATTGGGCGGATCTTCTCCTTGAGATGACTGACGCGCCATGGAGATGATGCGACGATGACTTCAACTTGAAGACACACTACACTCCCATGCTTCGAGTTTGGTGTCTTATGGACTTCACTCGCCATAGTAAGGAACTCAACAAGGAAGCAACTTGATCCATAAAGACGCTATGGCGAGCAAAGGCGAATTGAGATTAGTGAGAGATTGACTACTTGGCGAGTGACCATGTCACTAGGAGAGCGAGTTTCTATTCAGCGAGTCACCTCACATGTGGTGGTTTCCTTCATCTTATAAGTGTTTGTACACCATCGTCCTAGTTGTCGCGCCAGTTGGCAGTTCATGTATTTATGTATTTCCTGTGCTAGTTGGTGGTTCATGTTTCATTTACACAATAATGGCAATCTATGCGCTTTGTATAGGCCTTGTTGATCCCGCCAAATGGCGTGGTTATGTGACATTTTGGGTGGAGAAACTATTGCAACTAGAAGCTTGGGAATAGTTCATGCGCGTTGGTCGAAACCGCCAACTGAGGAATGTTGTACCAAGAGTGGCAACGGGTGACCTGCTAAATGGATCACAAAGGAACAGAAATCGACAGTCACATTTTAAAGACACATTGCGCTCTCATGCTTCAAGCTCGGTGTCTTGTGGATTGGGCGATACCCCCACCCCATTAGGAGGCTCGCCCAGGGACAGTCAGGGGTACTGAAGCACGCACGCCAGAGGCGAGCACTGTAATGCCCCTATTTCTCGATGGTCACTTTAGTAACATTTTTCCAAAAATGTGTGTAAATTTTAACCGAAATAAAAACCTTTTTGAAACATTGCTTACAAATAAAAAGTAGTAACTTGAGAAGTAGACTGAATAATTCATTTTATTAATAAAAGCTTTGGAAGCGTACAATGATTCTTTCAAATTACAACATAATGATTAAACTAGTGTTCGACCGCCCCGAGCAAACACAACAAGAAGGTCTCTAGGTTAGGTTCGAACCCTATAAACAAACTCACCTCACCCCCAAGTACAGACTCAATTATCACACTCAGTACCCGACTCATAGGCCGCGTGCCCTCCAAGGCCTCCTCCAACGCTTGCATCACATCGTCTCGTGTCCTCTTCTCTCGCCAATCCCATAGCTGAACCATCAGTCGCGCGGTCGATGTCTCGAGCCTTGTCGTCGTCCACATCAAGCAGGTATAGGACCGCATCTCGACTGATCACACGCATGCTTGTTGTCTAGGCGTTAAGCGCCCCAAACAACAAACATCAAACAAGCAAGGGTCAACTTCTAATACACGTATCATAAGTAGGGTATACTACTCTATCAATCACAAGTTCTTCCCTAAGCTAACATTCACATATAAGGGAACTATTTTAAGTTTAGTTTTAGGTTTCACAAGTATAGGGAACTATTTCATAGTTATAAGTTATTGTTAGTCAATGCTCGTGCACATGCATGCAGACGCTTTGGATATCCATAAGCCAATCCCTCTTGGAAAGGCTGGACGAACACGACTCCACGATCGGGGCTGGACCTCTCCAATGCACCGCTGCACAAAAGCTTGATGATCGGGGTTGGACCTCTCCAACGCACTGTCGTTTCATGTTCTTCCTTATTCAGGGCCTCCCCTGAATGTAACCATCGACTAGCCCAGTTCAGGTCACTAGTCGTGGCCAACCAAGCCCAGTCCAGGTCACTTGGTCCACAATGCATGCCATGCAAGTCAGTCATCATCACTAGGTCCTAAGCCTATCACGTTCATCTCATATGAACAAAATATCCTAACATAGTAACTTGCATGCATATCAATAAATGTAGCTAACACCCTAGGCATATATGCATGTTCATAATAATACTATCTAACATTTATTGCATTATCATCATATAACATATCTAGCACATATATCATCGATAGTCCTAGTATCATGCTTTCTAACAATCACAATCAATCATAGCCGAAGTGCCCTTACCTCAAAGGTACGCTTCCCTAGAAGTCTCGGGTTGCTCCTTGAAGCTAGGTCTACACTTGGAAATTTCCTACCAACGAACAGACAGAGTAACGGTACTAATCGGACAATCGAATCGATCATAAGCCCATCCCCTTATTGATCACGAAATTCCCCCCAAAAACCTTGAAAATCCTAAACCATTTCTTTCATAAGATCAAACGTTATTTTCTAAAACATTTTGCTTGAAGATCATAAGAACACTTGAAGAACTTTCGAAGAAAAGCATAATTTTCGCATAGGTTCAATCCTCCCAAGATCAAAGACTCTTTCTGACAACTTTTCTATGAATATGGGAGAACATCATAAGAACACTTTGAAGAAAAACAACATTTTCACAAACTTTTCCTTGACTACTTAATCAAATGATCATTCTTTTCTGGATGTGGCATATCAGTTTATACTGCAACCACAAAGCATACTCAGAATGACCAACATCACCTTGATCAAGGAATAAAATAAAGCAAGGAAAATAAAATGAAAATAAAGAGAGGGAGAGAGAGCTCACACAAATGCAGAGGAGAGGAGAGCTCTTGGTGTGAAGAAATGAGAAGGGGAAATACTCTATTTATAGTGAGGGGTGAGAGCCAAGCATTAAATGTTTTTCTTTTTCCCCAAGAAGAAGCTCAAACCCACGAAATTTCCAGCCCATTTTAGTGTTTCTAGACTCTTCAAACCTTCCTTGATTCGGTCCTCAAATTTCGGTTTATTTCCTAATTAAACCCCCTTAAAAATTTCATTTAAATCCTTAATCATTTAAAATATATAAATCTGAATCCAAAGAGTTTTATATCAGATATGAAAAGATCCTTGGAGGTTTTAAAAGTTCAAAAATTAATCCCCTCATTAATTGAAAGTCAAGGAATAAAAATCCCTAAAATTTCTCCTTCATAAAACCTAGCCAGAAAAGGAAATTACTTGCAAAAGTCTCATTTTCCTTCTTTCTCAAGCCTTGGCCGTCCACCACCTTCACCATGCTCAGATTTTCCAAAAAAATATTTAAAATAATAATTTAAATAAAAATCCAAAATAATTAATGCATTAAATACACAATTTCCCTCCTAAATGCATCAAAACTTCAAATTTAAATTCAAAAACTTTACCAATGGTTTTGGCTCCACAATTTCGTTCACCACTGTCATAATAACTCAAAAATATTTTTCAGAATTAATTATTTTATAAACTATAGGTTTAAACATAATTAAATACATTTTATTTTAATAAAAACCCATTTTATTTAAATAAAACCTCCAAAAATAAAACAAAGCAATATTCCCTCATGGAATATTCTTAAAACCATGCCCAGAACCTCCCCATAAGGTGTGGCCCACGAGATTGTCCTCGTCGACTCAATTCGCCAACTCATCGCCGTTGTCGGACCGATTTTGACCTAAAAGTTGTCGTCGCAGAACCCTAGTAATATTACAGTCAAAATGCTCGTATTGTCGTGCACGTCAACGTCTAGATATTTATAAGACTTAATATTGCCTCTAATAATTAATCACCTTTTAAAAAGGCATAATATCACACATAGCACAAGTAATTCACAAAATATTATTTAATATTATTATTAAAATAATATGCCCTAAAACCGGGTCTTACAAGCACAATGTGTTTTAGGCCAATCGCCACAGGGCGGTCAGTTGTGTGTAAGGGACTTGAGCCGAGCGTAGAAAAGCCTGACAAGCCTAGTTAGCTTAGGAATTAGCCCGACAAGCCTATAAAAGGGATCTTTGGTATCATGTAAAGAGACTTTGACATCTATCTAAAAAGGATTAGGCTATTATCTCACCATTTCTCTGCTAGGGTTTGGGGCATATACCCTTCTTGAATGTTCAATCCAAAACATAACGAGATTCGTGATTTGAGTTCTTCACTTCTCGTCGATTTAGGTTCACGAATTATTTGACCACCACCACCACTTCTAGGTTTCTTTGCCACCTCCTCCTCTTCCATGGTTTATTCTATTGAGTGAGATGTTATGGATCATAAGTGGGGTGGTTATGGTGGAGATTGGGGTTTTGATTTCTGGGTTGTGATTCATGTGTTTGTATGGTGGGGACTGGGGTTGTGATTTTGGTGTAATATTTTTGGGTTGTGATTTTTTATTTTTTTTTTATTTTGGGGTGGTGGCTATGATGAAATGATGAAGATGGAAGACTTTATGGGAAAAAAAACAAGATTTAACTCAGTAAACAAAAAATCCAATTGAAAACAAAAATTAACATACAGCTAACCTACATGTTAACATGCTAAATTAGCGACTAAATTGGTTTAATGATGAAAATCAATGATGCTAACAAGTTAAGGGCTGAAAAGCTATAAAGTTTTAGTACAGGGGTGGAAACCAAAATTTCACTTTACTTCAGGAAAGAAAAACATATTTAACCATAATAATAATTTATTAAAAACACTTTTTTTTTAAATATGACATACCAATACTTGTTGGCTTAGCTGGTACCAATTATTCTCAAAATGTTGTGTGTTAATTAATTAATTTCGACTACCAATATGAGTATTGTTGATGAGTGATCTGTTTTATTGAATAGGTATTGGTGAGTGATTAGTAAATACCTTTATAGTCCCCGTATAATAGGTCAAGTGGTAAGAGCTGAGGGATATATGAGTTGAGTAGGGGGAGGTCCAAGGATCAATTCTTAACGGATGTAATTTATCTTTCTAATGTAAAAAAAAACATTTATAGACGCAATAATCCTAAAGTTTAAGTTTATAGGACATATCCAGTGGCGGACCTACCACAGGGCTTGGTAGGTCCAATGCCCTGGCTCAAAGTAAAAAAAATACAAATTTCTTTGGACTAGGTAGTTTTTTTGGCCCAAAAAAAATTAGAGAAAAGACAAATTTATAAGGAAATGCAAAGTTTAGAGACTTAATCATAAAATTTGCCTAGGCTTCCTAAAATTTCTAGTTCCGCCACTGGACATATCACTCTTTCTATCCTTACAAAGCCATATGTTTTCTTTGCACATGGCATGTACCGTAATCTTTCTTTTTAAATTAAAATCCAATTCATAATTTATATGCACTGACGGTGTAAAGTTTTTTTACACCGTTAACCAATCAGATTTCAAGGATGTAAAAAAATTTATCTTTTTATTTAATTTCATTAATTAACGTGACACATCCTTGAAATCTGATTGGTTGACGGTGTAAAAAAACTTTACACTGTCGGTGCATCATTCTTTTTCTCTACATATTAATTATCGTTTAACATGGTAATTAAATTGAAGAATTTTTCTTAATTCCTTCAATTAATTTATTTCTCATTCACAAAAAAATCTCCTTCAATTAATACCTAAAAGTTTCAATCAATTAACATTAACTAAATGGCATATTTATAAATCATCATTAAATTTTGTATCAACTATAATTTTTTTCATAAATTAACATTTAAAATGTTCACTTTATTCACGGATTTAATGTTCATCCATTCCATTTTTTAATTTAAAAAGATTATTATGTTGTTTTTTTGCTGTTTTTCTTTTCAGTTTAGACTTTGACTTTTGCCAACCGGGAAAAAAACAGAAACCAAACGAAACCACCGAAGATACAGACAAATATAATATTATGCAAACTTACAACTTGTTGTCTCAACAACATGGCAACCTCTCCTCCATTTTCTTCCATCCTCCATGTTCGTTCCAATTCCTTGCATGTCTTTTTTGTCATTCCCCCTTTACTTTCTTCCTTTTCCTCTGCATCACCCTGATTTCTGAATCTCACCCTTCATTGATTCCTGTAGAAATATTCTATCATTCATCTCTTTCTCGCTTGTTTTCCCCTGAATATCTTCTGGGTATCCGTTGGAATTTTGTGGGGTGTTCTTGTTTTCTTCATTGGAAATTGTTGTTCTTGTCGGAGCATTATTATGGGTGGCTGTTGCAGTTGCAGCCACGATGTTTCAGTTCGGGGCAAGGTGGAAAGCGAGGTGGATGATGGGGAATATGAGTATGAATCTCATGAGAATGTTGATGATGTTACGTATCAACGTGATGGAGCAACGATCAGGCTTAGGGGATCCTCTAAGTTTGCATCAATGTACTGCCAACAGGGTAAGAAAGGTGTGAACCAAGATGCAATGACTGTTTGGGAGGTAAGATTCTTCACCTATTTTGATTTTGATTGATTTTTTCCAATTAATTTTGATGCTTTCTTGTTCTTTTGATATATAAAAAAATTGTTATTTGTTTTTTTAAGTTTTCAGGCAATTCATGTGGTATGTGATAAAGCTGTTTTCTTTGGTCACGGATTTTCTTTCATTTCATTAATCCCCAACTTTTAGTGAATTTAAAGGCTAATAACATTATTAGAACTCTCTTTCTTGTGTAAATAGTTACCTGTTCATGCAATCATGAGTTGATTTGTTCCCCCATTTTGTCTTCCTGGTTGTTCTCCTCTGTTTTTCATTTTATTTCCATGATAATCTTAGCACCTTATCAGCCATGTTTTTTCTTCTCCCTTTTTATATTGATTAAACAAAAAGAAAAAATGACACTTCCTTTAGCTAGTTATGAATTTGAAGCCTCTGTGAATTGTATCCTTGTCTGCACTTTCAATGGCAGTAAAGTGAAGAGATTCACATGATTTGGAAATAATTCAATTTCAACCATTCATAATAAAATTTTCTGTCTTTAAACCAAGTATTAAGATGATATATGAAGAAGATAAAAGATTAAACAACAACCTAATATAATGCACCTTTGAAGTTGGGTTATCCTTAAATTGGGTCTCGAGAATTGGTACCAAGATTCTTCTTTAACAGCATTTCTGGGCTTGATATAGTCTTTTTTAGCTATATGGTTGTAGTAATGATACAAATCGGGCGATGCTATCCTATGGTCTTTATTATATCATGATGATTCTTAATTGATGAAACATGTGACTTGGATTAATGTTAGCTGTGCTATATTTTCAGGACTATACCGGAGAACAAGATATGATCTTTTGTGGCGTGTTCGACGGTCATGGTCCTCTCGGGCACAAGGTTTCGCAATTCATCCGTGACAATCTACCCTCAAAACTGTCTGAAGCAATCAAAATGTCACAACAGAAGACCTGCAAATACTATGATGCTCATGATACAGACACTGCCAGTTTCGATGACGTCTACGACGATGATAATAACATCAACATGTCCCTTGCTTCATGGGAGGGATGCTTTCTGAAATCCTTTGATGAGATGGATGATCACCTTGCTCAGGAAATCAACACTGACAGCTATTGCAGTGGTTGCACAGCTGTAACTGTAATTAAACAGGTGCAACCTTATATCTAGATATTCACAATAACGTTACCTCCTTGACAATAATTTCCCATAGAATTGGTTTTTGATCGAGCTCAGTGGGCTAGTCTGATCCATATAGCAGAACTCACTTAGTGGTATAAAACTTTTGTTGTTGTTGAATAATTACTCACATCACTTGTATCCGTTAAATTTCAGGGTGATCAGCTGATAGTTAGCAATTTGGGTGATTCTCGCGCAGTTCTTTGCACAAGGGAAAGAGACCAACTTGTTCCTGTTCAACTTACTGTTGACTTGAAACCAGATCTTCCAGGTTAGTCTTGGCCTCAATTCCCAAGTCTTATTACAAGCCTATCAAGTCTTAGTCTAACTTAATTTTCTTCTTCGATGTTTCTCAGGTGAAGCCTCAAGAATCATGAGCTGTGAAGGCAGAGTTTTCGCAGCAGATGAAGAACCGGATGTTTACAGAATTTGGATGCCGGATGATGACTGCCCTGGACTAGCTATGTCAAGAGCCTTTGGAGATTTCTGCCTTAAAGATTATGGCCTCATTGCAGTTCCTGAAATATTCTATAGAAAAATCACCAAGCAAGATGAGTTTGTGGTTTTGGCAACTGATGGGGTTAGTAGTATTCAAATCTCAACTCTGTATGCTGGATCATGAATCCTAAATTAGAAAACAAACACGAACTTTAGCATGTTTGAATCAACTTATTTTTCCTCAGAACCAATTCTGACACCTATAAGCGACTAACACAAGCCTCTCCACTGAATTGATTTTTCTTTTAGAATCAACTGTAAAATGATTGCCAAACATGCACTTACTGGTTGTTGTACTTGTAGGATTCCAAACATAGTTGCTTATGGGTTGTGTAACTCGATTCATATTTTCTCCTAATTGTTTAATCAAATCATTAAAGCAATTAAATAAGATTTTCATTAATTAACTTGTGCAAGCATCTATTTGAAGAACCTTA
Organism: Lotus japonicus; assembly: GCF_012489685.1. Lineage (NCBI taxonomy): Eukaryota > Viridiplantae > Streptophyta > Magnoliopsida > Fabales > Fabaceae > Lotus > Lotus japonicus. Next base: position 94,736,953 of record NC_080041.1, on the reverse strand, counting down.
CTTTTCTTTTTCACAGGTATGGGATGTGCTTACTAATAGTGAAGTAATAAACATAGTTGCTTCAGCACCAAGGAGGTCCATCGCGGCCAAATTGTTAGTAAAACGCGCTGTTAGAGCCTGGAGGTACAAGTATCCTGGCTCCAAGGTTGATGACTGTGCAGCCGTATGCTTGTTTCTTGATGATCAGCCTTTGTTATCCCATTCCCAGTCCAGTATGTGTCGAAAAAGTCGGCATCGTAGCAAGCACCTGCATAGAAATGAAGATACTGAAACTGTGGATGGCAAGGTTGGAGTGGAACTGGATGAAGAATGGAAAGCTCTTGGAGGGCTAGTCAGAGCCAACTCCATGTCGAAACTTCCGCGCCTCGCTAGGGATGTGAGTAGAAGGCAATCATCTAAGCACCTAAAGGGAAGTTGAAGTTCAGAAACTCAAGGAACTGAGAAGTTAATAAAGTGGTCAAGATTGGACCTCAACTTGTATATTTAGGTGGAAAAAGAAGGGTGGAAGATTTTAGTTTCATATTGGTGTTCCCTTACAAATGAGACTGAAAAATTTAATGATGAGCTTTATAGTATAAAAACACTCATCTAATTTTTTCACTCAAATTTTAAGGAGATTCCAAACTGCATGTACTTAAAAAATTGTGATGGTTGTGCCTTCTCTAAAGACTCCCATGGGAGGATTTGGATATGGTGCAGTCACCATTAACTAATTATGATTATGACTGTAATCAATAGCAACGTTTATGTCTTATCCGTTTTATAGATTGATGATTTACTCAGAAGGATTACTTCTAACATAATTTCAATTGACAGTTTTTCTTTTTGTTCATAATTTTACCGGTCATAGCATGTTTAGGTAGGAAGAAGCTTACCTATAATAAATTGGGCATTCTGGGTCCAAGTATGAGTAATTTAATCATTAAAATTATTTATGGTGAGGCTATTGGTGATCATGGTATCTCTCTTCCTCATGTCTCCTCACTACTTCAACTTGCAGATATCTTCACTAATGCAGTTCCTCATCCTCATCCTCATCATCAGTTTCTACATAGAAAATTAATGTTTCTTAACCAACCGCAATTTGACGAGGGATGTTAATGAGGAAATTCGTCATTATCCTGGTTTCATATGTTAAGAAAATTAGGAAATATTCCTATTGCTTGTACATAATTAGATAATAACAACTTCTGAAGCAGCTATGGGTGTAGACGTGTAGTAGAAGAAAAGGAAGAGTCACGAACAACACAACCTCCAAGTTGTTCTCCATTTCTGAATGGCTCATACCACTATTCACGAATTACTCTGATTCTCTCTAGCACCATCTTTGTATTCATGATAAGCACAAGAAGTAATTAACTCCATTATTTTCCCCACACATTTTCCTCTCATCCACATTGTATATTGTAGCAGCATCAGCCTCACATCCAATTATACACTTTAACCTCCCACTCTCGGTATGCTTCAGGCACCACCGACTCTAGCAGTTTAATTGTCTTCCCTTGATTATTGAAGTCTGCGCTCCGAATCCATTCCATTCACCGGATAATTATAGAAATCCATTTGATAATTCTCATTAATTATAGAAAACACTGATAAGTGAGTGTTAGTTAAATGATACTCCCTCCGTTCCTTATTATAAGGCTACTTTTGAGTGTTTTTCTTGTTCTTAAATATAAGTCCATTTACAATATCAATGGAGTATTAATTATTTTTTTCCAAAACTATCCTCATATTTAATATGAAAAAGACAATAGGATTTTGAAATAATAACTTGGAGAGAGATATTTATAAGTAATTAAATTAGGGTAATCTAGGAAAGTAAATAAATTTTTTTACAAATTTATTGTTTGTGACTACTTTTCTTAATCTAAGAGAATTAGGTAAAATGGTCTTATAATAAGGAACGGAGGGAGTACTTGACACTATAAATGATACTATTCACCCAAATTTAAATGAGTTTGTTAATTGCTGTATTATTTTGGCCAATTTTAAATGAGTTGCTATGTTTGCTTTTCTTTTTAAGCGTAATTGCACTTTTGGTCCCCTAACTATTGCCTTCTTGCGAAAATCGTCCCCAAACTTTAAAATTAGCAAAAAAAGTCCTCCAAGTTTACATGTTGTTGCACTTTTGGTCTGTCGTTTGCCTTCCGTGAGAAAACTAACGTGAGAAGCTGATGTGCCTCCCTCACGCGTGTCTCACGTGACTTTCTCCAGAGAGCTTGATGAATGGACAAGTCACGTGCTTCTCACGTGACTCTTTTTTTTGTTGTCAAAGTTGCAATATCATTAATCAAAGGCCAAAGCCCAGACACAGGGCCCAACGAAAAACATCTTGGTACAAGGCTTTAAGATAGGCAGATACACACTAGCCTGCAAGATGAAACTAAAAGTGGAGCAACACGGCAACCACAAACTAGACCAACCTAGTTACCCAAATTCATGAGCCCCCATATTAACGGTAGCAACTAAGCAAAAAACAAGAGATACTTGGCTGCTAGCTATAAACAAAAAGGGAGAAAAGCTCAAAATCCTATACAAACTGTATTCAAGAGACCTTGTCTCTTTGTAATTGTCTCACAAGTTCTGGCGGAGGATGCCAAACCCAGTCCCTCTGCAAGTTTTTATGTTGTGCAAGCTGTGCAATTTAATGTGCAGCCTTATTACCACACCGATTCACCCAAGCTTCTCACGTGACTCTAAAACCCCTTTTTTACCCAATTCTAAAATGTTTTAAAAGAAACCACACAACCCACTTTATCTTTAAAAAAAAACACAACCCACTTAAAAAAACTGAAGAGGGCCCCAAACAATAGCCCAAATACCAAATCCTAATTATTCACACTTTCTTTTACCCTCTTTTAGTACTTTTTATTATCATGAACAACCACTAGAATTTGTCCACACAAAAAAAGCCGCTGGAATCAGTACAAGACTAATAGGTCAACCATAACAGGTGTGGTGCTCTTACGTCCTAGTGATTCCGGGTGTTAGATTTGCCACCCAGGCAATAAATTTAACACCCCACTTAAAAGTGGGGAAATACCAAAATGTCCTTCCGTGTTTATTTTCGGAACATAAACTTCCGTAGGTAAGTCGGAATCATATTTCTATGATATTTTGGAACATCATATTTTCAATATATTTCGGAATTTTATCTTCCGAAGGATACTTCTGCCATGTTTTTTAAAAAGTCTGGGTGTTAGATCTATTGTCTGGGGTGGCAAATCTAACACCCAGTGATTCCAAGACGATTGAGAAGTTTGTGAATGCAAAGAGATCAGATCTACCGCATTCAACTCCTAGATCTGTGCCTTTTCTCCTTCTCCCACTTAGTCTCTCTCCAAAATCTTGGTTGGGGCCACGACCCTTGCTTGCTGCTCTGGCTCTGCCCCTGCTCTCGAAGAAGTTGGCACAAAAGATGTTGAGGTGAATAATTTTTTTTAAATTCTTACATAATGAATTTTCAATTTTATAGAAATTTGTTATATCTTCATACTTAATTTACTTTAACTTTTATGGTAAAGTTATTTTTTCAAATTAATAATGGGAAAATATCTATGCAAACTAAAATAATAATTTTTAAAATTTTCTTACATAATAAATTTTAATTATACAGAGTTACTTTTGATCGTTGGATGTAATGGGGTGGCGCTGCCTAACCATCAACTAATTTCATAAATTTGTTCTAGTCTCTTTCTCGTCTTGTTAGAATATCTGTCGGTTTGTTACCCTCCCTTAGGATAGACCTCACCAGTCACCACCACCTCCCAATCTGTCATTTGTAATAAATTCCTTACGGTTCTCTACATCTTATAGTGCTCATGAACGGGTGCAATAGTTTAATCACAATCGGTATGAATCTCAACCTTCCGACACTCCATCCTCCTAGCTAGACACAAAGCCTTGTAAATAGCTACAAGCTCCAAATTATCGATCTACTCATAATTTCCTTCGAAGCTTATGAAGGCCAATATCATTTCGCCATTTTCATTTCTCAGATGCTCCCACACCTAATCTTTTGGTTTCAGGATTCAGACTCCCATCTACATTCCAGACAATAAATGATTTAATGGGCTTCCTCCAGCGGACCCAAGTCCCCCATATTCATCCTTGCCTGCAATGAACAGAGAGTTAAGTGGATTTAATTTATGTGTGTTGATAGAAACACAAATATACATATAAAAACATGTATTATAAACAGGATAATGTTTCATCCACACCTCTCTTTTGAGGTGGAGAGGTGGAATGGTGAGAGAAATAGGAAGAAAAGTAAAAGTAAGAGAGAGAAAATATGAGATGTGATAGATGAGAGAGATAGAAATAAAAAGAGGTGGAAATGGAGTGTTTAAAAAATGAGGTGTGTATATATCATTACTCATTATAAACATGCATTATATGTTTGTTAGACAAAAAAAAACTTATGCACTCTATAATAATCTAGAAGTTATTAGAGATATTTTCAATTACTATTGGTAAACATGATAAATATATGTTAGAAAAAATTAATATATTCTTAGCTAATAATGACAAATATAAAATGAGTTTAGTGGAGTGCACTGACAGTGTAAACCTACTTTACACAGACATCTAATAACATTCCTTCTTTTTACCACATTATTTTAATATTTTAAAATAATTTTGTTTAATTACAAATAAAATACCAGGGCAAAAACAGAGCACTTTCACCTTGTTCCATGAATTGTCAGATTGAACCCCATTTGGTATCGTCATGGTTGATCTCGTTCGTGTTTTTGAATCTAAGACATTTTATCTACCTTAACCCCCACTATTATAGGTTATCAAAAAAAAAAAACCCCACTATTATAGGACCACTGTCAGTTAAGTTTCCGACCCCTAAGCTTGAGTCACCAGCACTCAAATCGCGGCCAGAGCTATCGCGCACCGCCACTGGAATTCTCAACCAGATCGTTGTGACAAAAACAGGTGCACCGCGCCATCATCAGTGTCATCGTGCCACCACCGCGGAATGGTAGTGAGGAAACCACAGCTTGTAGAAAGGACGAATTGGAGAATTGGATCTGTGGCAGGACGGAGAACATGGGGTGGAGCGTTGGAGGTTTCACACAGACGTGAAACATTTGCAGTGATGCACAACCCTAGCATATGGTTGAGGGGAGTTTTAACTAATTAATTAGACAAAATTATATTAAAATATTAAAATAACATGGAAAAAAGAAGAAATGCCATCAGATGTTTATGTAAAGTGGGTTTGCACTGTCAGTGTACCCTCATTAAACTCATATACAATTGACTTGGACCTTACATTAATGATAATATAAATTAATTATTGATGACTATTTATATTACTAATTATATTAAATATTAATTATGAATCTCCTAAACATAGAATTAAGGAATAATAGTCAAATTAGTCTCTGTCTTTGTAGCGAGTTTTGAATTTAGTCATTCCCCAAAAAATATTAAGCAATATATCCCTAACATTACATGCGTTTTGATATTAGTCCTCGCCGGAGGGCGAAGCTCTGGCTAGCATGCCTAGTGGCAGGAAAATCTAGACCATACCCAGAATCCAGAACCCAACCCTCACATTTTCATACTTCCTCCCACGCTCCTCAACCCAGACATATCAACAGCAACCTCTAACCCAAAGTGGCAAAGCCAATCATAGATCAAGGATCTGGTGCGAATAATTGGTTGTTGTCTGACATCCCACACCGTTTCAGCCACCGAACCCATGACTTCCCTCATTCTCGATCTCATCTCTCTCTCGCACAACTAGTTTCGCACAATTTTAGGGATTTTGTCGGTTTTGAAAGTTTAGGATTTTGTGGGTTATGTGTTCTGGGTTGTTTTGGTGGTTGTGGGATTTGCTCTGACATCAGGTTTTTAGAGGTGGAGGATGAAGGTGATGAAGGTGACATGAAGATGAAAAGAATCAAGATTGTTTTCTGGGTTTTAATGGTGATTTTAGTTTTTTTTAATTATTTTGTGATTTGTAATTTTTCAATTTTAATTATTAACTATTATCCACGTCTTTAATTAAAAATAGTGTGGGTAGTGCCACGTCAGCTCTAGCCTGCCATTGGGCATGCTAGCCGGAGCTCCACCATCCGGCGAGGACTAATACCAAAACGCATACAATGTTAGGGAGATATTGCTTATTATTTTATGGGGAAGGACTAAATTCAAAACTCAAAACAAAGACAGTGACTAATTTGACCATTAACCCTAGAATTAAATATTAAAATTAGCTAAATGTTAACCATAAATAAGAAAAAAATTATATTAATAACAATACCAATTTATTATAAATATCCCTTTATGTTACTAATTATAATAAATATTAATTATAAAACCTTCCATGTATATACTTAAAATATTAAAAATTAAAATTATATTAAATTTTAATTATCAATTAGAAAAAGCTAAAAAATATTAAAATGAAATAATTTTTTTTTAAAGGATTGAACTTCTGAATTAGGAAGAGACAAGGAATCTTTGCCCCTTGGTAGAGGAGAGCTGCTGCCACACTCTCAGGCTCGCGGTTTTATGTTTTGTTTATGCACTCTGAACCTTTTTTTTCCTCAACCGGGACTCTGGGAGGGTTGTTCCCAGTATTCTTTTTTGATTTTCATAAATAAATCATTCTATTGTCAAAATAAAGAAAAGAAAATGAAATAGTTAATAATATAATGCTATTTTTTTTGTGCTTCGGAAAATATATAATGCTATTTTCTAACTATATGAAAATAATTAAAAATAACTTAATGCAATTGCACTTGATTTAATGGGTCCCTCTACTCTTAATTTTCCTTAAAGTAGGATTATTTTCATGTCTTCTTGAACTCCGATGAATGCTTATTTTTAGCTTGTCACAACTCTTAGTTTATTGGTTATAATTTTCCTTCCTCCCTTTTAGCTTGATATCTAAAGTGGGTGGTGGATGAATTCTTCAGCTCTTGCTAATATTATGGATAGCCTAGTCCTTGTTCAACACCATTCAACTAATCCTAATATGTCGGTCAATAGCGCCTTGAATCTCGTTGAGCCTCTAAGTTGATCATTGAGTATATATGGAGTTTTTACCCTTCAATCTCGTTGAGGCTATGTATATTTAAAGCGAATAATATTGACCCATAAAAAACAAGTTTTAATAATTGAGACTTTAGTATTGTCAAAGAAAGTTCATAAAAATGCCTCTCTACAACACTCATGCTTAGCTTAGGAATCAACAAAGAAATTTAATTCTCCACTTCAATGGCTACCATGAACTGTACGTATTTAGTTTGAGCTTGATTGTAATTTCTTTTAATTTTTTTTTTCTATGTTATTGTATCTTCATTTCATTCTCATACGTCTTCTTTTCATTTTTTTTCATTTCCATATTTCTGCATTTAATTTGCAGACACTTGTTTGTTAATTTGTTTCTACGTCTTTGTCGGAAAGGGAAACAAACTCTTTATACCAAGTAAAATAAATCTTGTATAATTGATTGAATGTTTCAAGGATTTAGATCCATTATATGTGCAAAAAAGTTTAGAGATTGATAAGGATTATGATTGAAGAAGAAGATGGCATCACATTTCTTATATAAGGAAGCAAATTAATCTTTGAATGCCATACATTTCGATTTGCACTTCATTAAATGAATGTCACATACTAATTCTGTTAAATTTTGGACTGAAATGTAAGGGAATTAAGGATCCAATTTTCATAAATCAAAACCAAATCACCTAATCATGAATCATGATGGATGTTGGATTAAAAATGCAATAAGTCTAAAAGTTTATTTTGTACCATACAAATAATATGTTCAAGATCCACCACTGATTAGAGGTTGATTTTGATTTGAATTACAAATTGCAAGTGTTAAATGTTAATTATCGCTTGTTCGGTTTTACCATATCTGATCAGATTTCAAATCATGTTTACTCATAAGCTGAGGCTAGTTACTTTTTGAATAGAATTTATTCTAGAGCACTAAATGTTTGTGTAATGTTGTAGATGACACGAAGGAGACGGATGACCCTTCCAGAGAGAACATCGAGGTCACAGTTTCAACCATAGATGTCCCGTCTCAGCCTATCCTAACATTCAGGGTATGGGTTCTATGGTTGTTATTAGGTGTGATCATTCCACTTGCCAACAGGCATTTTGTATACAAAGAAAACCATATATATGTTCCTCTAATATTAGCTCAGAGTATTTCTCTCGCGGTTGAGAAGTTGATGGCAACACTTCCCACTAAAATATTCAAAATCCCTCTCACCAAATGGACTTTCACCATGAATCCTTGTGCTTTCAACTGTAAAGAGCATGTTCTAACCACCATCTTCGCAAATGCTGGATCCGGTGCAGTTTACCATGAATCTTTGTGCTTTCAACAGTAAAGAGCATGTTCTAACCACCATCTTAGTAAATGCTGGATCCGGTGGAGTTTACCACGAATCCTTGTGCTTTCAAATGTAAAGAGCATGTTCTAATAACCATCTTCATAAATGTTGGATCCGGTGGGGTTTATGCTGTTAACCTCATAGCAGTTGCCAAGGCTTTCTTCGAAATCAACACCTATCCTCTTGCTGCTTTCTTGTTTGCTATATCAAGTCAGGTAAACAATTTGGTAAAGTAAGAAAATCTTGAATGCATCTTTGAACATTGTTTTACAAAGTTGAAATGCAGGTAACTTAAAAAATAAAATCTAATATAGAAAGCATCTCTTAAGTGTTTTGGATCTTAGTTTTTAAAATTGAAAATAAGAAGTATTTTTAATAACAACTTTTTAAATGATATGTTTTTCTCTTTTTAAAAACTTATAATTGTTTTACAAAATAGCAATCAAATAGGCCATAAGTTTTTTTTATGTCCCTTCATTTGTAGTTCTATATTGTATTTCATTTTGTTTTCATAATAAGTCATCTAATTATTTTGTTAACTATCTACTTGACAGAACGATTCTTCAAATGTTGACGAATAAAGAAACTGCTCTGAAAGAAGACCTTCGTAGAACACTCATGAAAAGATATGAACCAGTCTCACAACGGTGAGTTGTCTTCATTGTTATCCCAACAATTATCACAACTTTCATATGTTGTGAAAGCTTTGACAAGTAGCTCCAACTTCCATGGACTGGAGTCTCGATTTCTCCAGTGCTTGCATTTGTTGTCACTTTTTCAATTAGGGTCATTCAAGCAACAACAGACATCATAAAACTCCTTGTCCAAGTAGAAAAATATGTTATTGTATGTGTATGTTTGGAAACTCTTCTGCAAATAATTGTAAATTTAGAATCAATTATAGGAAGAAGATCATGTGATTGGCTTCTGGGTTTCAAAATTGATTTTGATGAAATAGAAGCTGATGCACACATGTTGATAATATTTATAATTGTTTCAAATGTTGTTTTTATTAGCATAAAGTAATTTTTTATGCATAAAATTGGACTCAATGTGATTACCTAGTTGATAAGTGGGTACCTTTACCCTAGAAAACTCATTGCTAATATGGCCCTTAAATATGTGTTTTCATCCCCTATGCTTGATATCCAGTCTGTAAATAAATTGGCTCAACAACTTTAGCATCTAATCTTTTAGTTTGAAGTCTCATTTTTTTTAATGAATGTACCTGAAAATTATCCAAAGATAAGAATCACTGTTAGTGTTGTTGATGATTAATTAGACTAAGATATTTATATAAAATTTCATGTTAGAATATTTATTTGCTCAAAGTTTTGAAGAACAAAATATTTCAATAAATTTTATTATTGTTAGAAATATATGCTTTCCAATGAGTTAAACTTTATTCAGTGTGATAATATCCTACCTTCTAACTTTAGGCATAACTGGTTAAATTAGCCTAAAGCCTCCGCCTAACACAACAACTTTTCCTCCGAAAGGTTTGTTGTTGTAGCTGTTGTTATTAGAAAACCTCATAATATCTCTAAGAATTCGGTCTATAGTTTCAAAACAATACTTGTGAGTTATGGGTGCTTCATCCAATATAATATTGTCGGTAGAAATTGAGCATTAAAGTTGATCCAAGAGTTAAAAATTATTGTTCTCACTCTTACATAAGAAACCCTTCTCTCACTAGATACTTTCCCATATATAATATTTTTCTCTCTAAAAAAAGTAATTATTGACATTTTTTTATTTTCCAACTGTGACCGGTGTTGTAAATTTTTAATAATTGAACTATATTGAACTATTTTATTATTATATTTATGTATTCTAGATTATTTTGTATATATATATATATTGTTACATCGGAAAGATAAATTGCACCCGCTAGATCGAGCCCTGGTCCTCCCCTTATCCAACTCATATGTCTTCAGCTCCTACCACTTGAACTATCCTACGGGGTGTTCGTGTGCAGACATTTTGGTACCTAAGGCGAAAATGTCAAAGAGACTTCTTTTACAAGAATCTCAAAGAGACTTAGTATATTATATAAAATATAATTTTTTTATATTAATCTTCTAGTTTTTTGAGTATATGCAAAATAAATATTTAAAAAAAAATCTAAAATTTTAATATAACTCAATATTTCTATCGGTGTGCTAATATGCATAAAAGATATTCAATATTTCACTACTATATATATATATATATATTTTTTGTCGAACATTCACTACTAATACGTATCATGTGTTCAATTCCTTGTATTTGTTTTGTAGCTGTTTGATTCTTAATTCCACTTTTCCGTATGCTTCTTGGGCCATTTTTGTACTCTGTGTTAGCACCACTGGTGCTTGTTTACTATATTCGTGAAAAAAAAAACTATGTAATCATGTAATAACAATTTTTTTTTGGGCCTAAATATTGTTTGGGACCTTAGGCAGCAGCCTTTTTTTGGCTAAGGGGCTGCACGGCCCTACAAGGATATTACTTTTGATGGGTTTCCAAATATATTCATTTTTTTAATCCTTTCTAGACGTGAACTTTTTACATGGAGAATTACCTATTGTCATGCTTTCTGAAAAATACTCGACAAGGGAAGTGGCTTTAATGGCCATTAATCTCTTCAACGACATATTAATTGGAGGCTCGATCCTGTCGGTGGTGCCTATGAAATTTCTAAGAGCGGGGTGCTCTGAACAAAAGATAAAAGCGACACCAAGGCTTTGATGATCTCAGTTATCTCTCGATGTTCTCCTTCCAAGGCTTGCCCAGCGATTGTGATGTTACCGCAGATCGCTTCGTCTTGGCGGGGTGATGGGTAGGCTGTGTCTGGTGGTGTGAGGAGAACTCCCAGTGAGGCTCGACTTCTTGAATTGGGGTCGGGCCTTCTTGGGGTTGTAGTTGATGATTTCTCTGAGGAATTCCTTGCCCTTCTTCCTCTCGAGATTGCAATCGTACTAATGGGGCTTGGTGGCATCTGAGGTGGCGAGGGTAATGGAACGACGACGAAGAGGACGACCTAAAAAGGTTCCATGTCCAAGGAGGTAGATACAAACAGAAGTTTTCGATTGAAGAGGTCGTTGGTCCAAAGCTTTTCTCTGATTCTCCCTGAAGCCCGAGGCTATGACGGTGCTTTGAAGAGAGCTCACAGGACTACTTTCTTGTCGAATAACTTAGAGTCATCAATGTAGGTTCCGATGAGGAAGTCATTCTTAGTCTTGTTGCTAACCATCTGAGGCTTTGCGGAGGTTCTTAGTGAGGTTTTGTTTAGGGTCCTTCCTCTCTCGAGATTGCAATCGTACTAATGGGGCTTGGTGGCATCTGAGGTGGCGAGGGTAATGGAACGACGACGAAGAGGACGACCTAAAAAGGTTCCATGTCCAAGGAGGTAGATACAAACAGAAGTTTTCGATTGAAGAGGTCGTTGGTCCAAAGCTCTTCTCTGATTCTCCCTGAAGCCCGAGGCTATGACGGTGCTTTGAAGAGAGCTCACAGGACTACTTTCTTGTCGAATAACTTAGAGTCATCAATGTAGGTTCCGATGAGGAAGTCATTCTTAGTCTTGTTGCTAACCATCTGAGGCTTTGCGGAGGTTCTTAGTGAGGTTTTGTTTAGGGTCCTTCCTCTTGATGTTGGTTGTTTGGTGCTATTGGCCTTGTCGGTTGTTTCATGGTTTCTCTGGTTGTGTTGGGTTTTCTTTGGTTGAGTCTTGGCTGACTTCTCTTCTTTTGGGGTTTTTGTGTAGTTTTGTAGCTTCTAGCGGCTTGAGAGAGCTTCTCTCTTCCTTTTTCTATATTAATATATGTCTTTTATCTTTCAAAAAAAGTTTCTCTCTTTCCTTTTTCTATATTAATATACGTCTTTTATCTTTCAAAATATATATATTGTATATAAATCGCTATAAAGTCTAGGAAATCTCATTCAAAGAACAAGATGGGAAGCAAACCCAATCTATTCCCACCCCTACTAAGAATTAACAACACAATATTATTACTGTTAAGTAAATTTCATGTAAATCTTATCATATTTTTAATGAGATGCATGTAAAGTTCATGCAATAAAGAAGAATGTAATAAAAACAGTGACTGAGCATGTAGGTAATATTTATTTCTCTTTACCAAAAGATGATCACACAGAACAGGCATAACAATTAATTGTGACACAATCTGATCCCTTTTCAAGAACAACTAGTACATTAATTCAATGCTAAGGGGTGCCAAAAGAGATACACAAAGTTGTTAGATGATAGTGTTGGCTAGTCTTCATGGTCCCAGATCTCTGCAACACTCCTGAATGGACCTGTGCTCTTGTTCACAAATAGTTCTTCACCATCCAGAACTCTCCTCTGCATGTATCAATAACCAAGAAACATTCATCCAGTTATGCAGGTCAAGGACCCAAAAGAACATAACAAGTATGTAGGAGTTTAATCATTGCCTCATGATACGGTTTAACATAGATAAAGACAATTTTCCTTACAATTCAAATTCTAGCATGTTTAGACCAATTTCACTTTCCTCAGAATCAATATCAATTCTGACATCTAGAAATTACTCTCATAACTTTCTACACATAACTAGTTTTGACTTTAGAATTAATTACAAGATGATTTTCAACCATGCACAATTCCCACCTCTCTTTTAACATTTTCTTAGGAAAAAAAAACAATGGAATCAACTATGTGTATTACAACTTACAAGCTTTAGTCATGTCACATAACCAAAAAATTAGAGTTGAGAGAACAATTATGATCTGTAGGCACACAAATAATACGGACAACTAACATATATCCCATCTTGAACACTTATTTAGAAAAATGCCAATGGAATCAGCTATATATGTGCATTACAACTTCCAAGCTCTGGAAATGTCACATAACCAGAAAATTAAAGTTGATAGAACAGTTATGATTTGTAGACTCACTACAAACACCTAACATACACACCATCTTGAACATTTGTTCAGAAAAAGAAAAAAAAACAATGGTATCAGCTATGTGCATTAGCACTTACAAGCTTTAGTAATGTCACAACCAGAAAATTGAAGTTGATTGAATTGATCAATATGAAATGTAGGCACTCAAACACTTGAGACACCTCACATACACCCAATTTTTCTATCTTTCTGTTTTATCATATCATGTGACTTTGGGTGTCTACAACATTTTCCTTAATAGAGTTTTACCAGAAATTCCCAAGAGTTAAGGATATGAGGACCACTCATATCTAATAGTCAATAACAAGACCAAGTATAATTAACATTGGCTGTTTATTATTTTTCTACAAGACTAATATTTTCCTAATTACTCTGAATACACAATTAATTAATGTTATTGTGCCTACCTGATCTGGTATGTTGCTAAGGGCTTTGAAGTCTCTCTCTGGAATATCCCAATTGAAAACACAAGCATTCTCTCTGATCCTTTTTGGGTTGGTTGATTTGGGGATGACACTTGTCCCTCTCTGGATGGCCCACTTCACCAACACCTGCCCTGGGTTCTTGTTCAGCTTCTTGGCTAGCCTATCAACCGTTTGATCATGGATCAGATCTCTCCCACCATCTGATGATCCCAGTGGTGAGTAAGCCTGCAAAGAAATTTTTGGCATTACAATCATGACCCTTTATCACAAGATGATAAAGACAATGAAGAAAATCGATAAAAAGATGTGTGTTAATTACAGTGACATGGATGTTATTCTTCTTGCAAGCCTGTAGCATCTTATCATTTCTCCACCCAGGATGCATCTCCATCTATTACAAAATATGAAATACAAAAACAAGTTGGATATCATTACCAAATAATCAAACCATTGGGATTGTTCATTCCAGGATAACAGATAGTAAAGTAACTTGTATTGAGTGCATGTTTGGGAATCATTTTACAATTGATTTCAAAGTTAATCATTTCTCGGGATATGCATCCTAAAGGAAAATAAGACTGTTTGGATCAGTGTTGTCTATATTTGATTTTAGTAAAATTGATTAGGGTGAACGTGAGTTGAGAGTAATGTGACTTATTTTGGTTACCTTTAAGAGAAAAGTGATTTATTGTAAAATTCAGTTATAAAATCTCGAAATTGATAATGTTAAATGTAAAAGCTAAAAATTGATTTTGAGACTGAAATCAATTCTCTAGAATGACTCTCAAACATCTATATTGTCATCTAACATTGATTTTAATCTATCATAACTTATTATGAGGTTCCAAACATGCTACGAGACATTAAACCTTTGTAGATGTATGATTTCACCTGGCAGACAGAAGGCATTATTTGAGCAATGTTAAGTAGCTTGTCAAGTTTAGCAAGAGTGAAATTGCAGATTCCAATGTCTCTGACAAGGTTTTCCTTGACAAGCTTCTCCATTTCTCTCCACACCCCTTCCATGTCAAATTCTAGTACTTCTCCTTCTTTGGGAGGTCTGCTGGCCCCATCTTTTAACCGAAATGGCCAGTGAATCTGCATTTTATATATTAGAGCCTCTTAAAATCACATGCATCATGAATGAAAAAGGTCGTATAAAAAGATGGATTTCAATTTCAAGCATGTAGAAGTTTATTACCAAGTAAAGATCAAGGTAGTCAAGTTGGAGTTCTTGGAGGGTATTGTTGAGGGCAGGTCTAACCCTTTCAGGAGTTAACTCAGTGCACCTAGAAGGCATAAAAGTCCACAGCCACCCACATAGACACAAGATCATCAGAATTGCAATAAACTGTTGAAAAACAGAATTCAATTGAATCTAACATAATGGGCTAAGTTCATTTTTGGAAACCTTTCCAAAATTGATTCTGAAGCCAAAATGAATTCATTCAGAATCAATTCTAGGAAGAAGTTTTTGTGAGAGCTTCTGGTGCTCAGAATTAATTCCGGGAAATTAAAAGTTGGTCTAAACATGCAATAAAGAGCTAGCATCTATATGTCCTATAGGTTATATTACATTACCATATCTTGGAGGTGATAAAGAGATCCTTCCTTTCCACTCCTGCTTGCATTGCAGCCTGAAGGGCATGTCCAACCTATAGGTGCATAGATAGTTAGGACAAGTAAAGAATGGTAGAAATGGTGGCTTGAATCAACAAAAACTTTTGGGAAACACAAGCATACTTCTTCTTGAACTCCATACTGCCAAGCAGTATCAATGTGTCTGTAACCAGACTGCAACAAAAGGTCAGAACATGTGAGACAAGATTGACAAAATCTCTATTGATTTAGGTACATTTTAGTAAAATAACAAAGATTTTAAAAAGAATAATTGGGACGAATATGAAAAATGCGATAATTCATAATTCTTATTTATTTGTAAAGATATTTCTTCAATTTCTTGTTTAATCTTCTTTAGTAGGTTCTTTTAGCTATGCCTTTACTTCTTCTCTTTGCATCATCATCCACAAAATTTCAGAGCACAATAACACCTTAGTGAATAAATATGCTTTGTCAATTTAAATAACTCCAATTAAGCATTGTAATGCAACATACCAAATAAAACAATAAAGGAATAAACATATACAAATTAAGACAAAAAAGAAAAGAAATTTAATGTAACCTCATACAAATAACACTTAAAGAATACTTAGATGGGATAAATAACCTTTGTCAATTTAATTAACACCAATAGATTTCCAGAAAGAGTTTTGATTCATCTAATCCCTCTTTCTATTTCATCTCTTTCTATTTCATCTTATTGCATCGCGTATCATATTACTCATTTATCTATCTTTACATTCCTCATTTCTATCTCAGGGTGTAGATGTGTTTTTGGTGTGAACATAAACATACCCTTTCCAAAGTCTCCAAAAAGCTTCATTAAGCAATTACTAATGAATGATCTCACTCTTCATGGTCAAAAGTGAATCCAATTTTTTTTTAAAATCACAAACAAGCTCAAATTGAAATTCAAAAGTGAAGCAATTGGATCGATCAGGGAGATGCAACCATTATAACTTCCTACCTCAACAATGGCACTGAATACTGAATTGGTAGCTTGTGAACCAGATTTCCAAGTGCCCAATCCTACAGCAGGTATGGTGTGACCACTCAACAGCTTATACGACTGTGTTTTGGGTTCATGTGGCAAAACTGCTTGTGCCATATTGTCTCTCTCTCAATGCTTTTTTTTTTGTTTTGTTTCCTAATTAAGATCAATGGTGTTTGTTTCTTGTGGCATGTTATAATACCAATTACTCTTTCTGGATACGCGGACATGTAGGAGCTCGGTACCTATTTGCATGCGGGACACGTTCATCACCATTCAAGGCTACGTGTGTGTGCCTAGCTCCTTTCTCTCTTCATTGTAATCGTTTTGTGAATTTTGTTTGCACACTTCAATTTTATTATGAAAGGAAATAATTCATTTCTCTTCAGATACCATGCGGTGACGCCATGACGGTGGAAAAATTTGGGTTGAAATTGTGTTGTAAGACCATGGACGGATCCATGTTAGCCACACCAGTTTTTTTTAATTATATATTATTAGTGGTAACTCTTAATACATAGTAATAGTCATGAAGTTAGAGATAAAGATGACAAGAATAAAAGTAAATATGAATTATTGTTATTTGTGGATACCTTGTATATAATTTTGGACTGTGTTAATATATTACATAGTTCATAATTTATTATTAAATTTGTTTGATTTGTATGATTAGATTGATTATAGTGAATCTAAGGACGTAACATTTTGTTTGCCATGTTTTTTGTTTAAAAATGTCTCTCAATACAGGGGAGATTACTTTGTGGCAGAGGGTGGTTGTTATCTAATCACCCTTGGACTATAAACTATTTCTATTTCCATGATAAACTTTTTCTCATGGTTTTATCTATAATATTTCTCTTTTTTGAAAAAAAAATTTCAATATATTTTAGTCTATAATTTTTTTTATGTTTAGCCACAGTGATATATACGGTCTGGATCCGCCCCTGTGTAAGACTAGGAGTGAGTTAAACATATTTTTGTCCCTTTCAAATAAATCATTTCGGATTTGACCTATAATAAAAGGGGTGGATTTGTTTCTCTGTTTATTGAAATAGCGTGATTTTTTTTCCATAGTTGTAAAAAACAGGACCGGACCGGTTGGTTAAACCTGGACTGTCCTGGTGATCAGTTCAGTTGATGGGAGAACCGGAGAAAGCCAAGAACTGGTTAAACCGAGAAAAACATATTTTATCAAGAAAAAAAAATCAATTTTTATGTCATGAAAGCACGGTAGCAAGTAGCAACAACACATAAGAGTAGGTGTTTCTAGCCCATCATTTCTGTTTAGACTTTAGATGGTTTCCTATTTTCCTTCACAACATACGGGGTTGGGGAAGGGGAGTTTTTTATGTGGGGATACACAATACACAATCAGTTTCCTTTCCCATATTTTACTCCAATAAAATTATGTGATTATACTCTATATGGATAGTTATGATCTGGTTTCAAGCCCAAAATCATCCCAAATTAAAAGTGCTCTTTTTTTTCTATCAAATGAGTCATGCACTAAGGATTCAACTGCTTTAAACTGAGCTCACTCACTTTTTGTCGTTAAACAAGACACCACACTATTGATTGAATTATTGTTGACTTTTCAAATTAGGTAATCATTATTAATAATGTGCTAACTTACTTTATCGTTTAACTCATTTTAGAAGAGTCAAATCCATTAAACAATACTCTTTTTTTGTGGTATTTCACAGATTTTCATATCCGTTCGAGAAATTGTAACTGTCTCTTTCAATAAATGATTTTCTTGCGATTTAAACTTGTGTTTTTATCCTTACGACAGTTTAGCTTGTTTACCATTAGACTACACATTGTTGGTAAATAATACTCTTTTTAAATATGTTTTCTACTTATGTTAAGTAATCAAATTTACATTTTAGCCTAAGAGTTAGGGGGTGTTCATCGGTTTGAATTGACTCGACAAAATCAATGACAAACCGATGATGATTGGTTCGGTTCAGGATTTGAAGATTTGACAACTGTTGAACTGAACCGAACATGTGTAATCATCAATATAAAAAATAGGCATACACGTGAGTGACTCGTGAGCCTCATACATAATTTCTCTAGGGGGGCCTAGCCGCCCCAGTAGCTAAATACATTGTTTTTCACTTTCTCACACGTTTGCTATGTGCTCACAGCCTCACTCACAAACCCTAGCAATCATTCCTCATCTCATCTATGTTCATCACCGTTTCGTTCATCATCATCGTCGTTTCGTTCCTCACCGTTCATCATCATCGCATATTCGCAGAGACACCACCCTCCTCTGCAAGTATCTCGTCGTTGTTGTTGTTTGCTGCCCCTAGTAAGTCAGTCACATCCCCTTTATTTTCATGATTCACCTTACTCAGTTACTAGTTGTTTCCATCCCTTTTAGTTCTGGGTAATCTCTAGCTTTTCGAATTATGATATATATACACACCTCTATACTTCTTTTCCACCTTTATTTCTATCTATTTCTCTTTTCTCTATTAATTAAATCACATATCACATCTTTATTTTCTCTCATTTCTTCCTATCTTTCTCTTCCTCCACCTCCCCACACCTCATTTTTTAGGTGAGAAAATATATATAATTATTCATAGCTTTTCTCATCGTCAGATCACTGTCATTGAAATTTCAAAATTTTCTCAAGTTCCTTGCCGCATTTTTCCTACCATGCAAATGTTTGGAACGGATGAACTAAATCGAACTAACCAGATTAATTGGTTCGGTTAATTTTTTTTTACCTAAAACCGAACCATGTGAGCACCCCCACTAAGAGTAGAAACTAGTAACCATTATCTGATGGTGTAGATTGGGGAGTTGATTAATTTTCCATCTAGGCCTGATTTATTAGACTCTAGGTTTCCTTTCAAAGTTATTTCATGTTTTCTAGGGTCAATACGTCAAGAACAATGCATACTCAAGTGGGCACGCTGGCCCCCCTAAATGATACAGATCTGAATTATGGAACTATAGATACTGCTTCCTGATTTGGAAACTATTCAGGCTCAGCATTGAAATCTATTTAAGCTGTGGCAGTGATTTGCACCATTTTTCTTCTATGAGACAGAAAATTCAACATCATAACCCTTGAAACACGGAGCTTTTTGCGGCTGGCTGCTCAGGAAAAATATCCGGTGAACATTCAATTGCATTCATTGTTCTGCTGATGATTTCCCACTTGGTAAAGTCGCACAGGGCTCAGACACCTATTCTTTAGAAATCTAACACCACATTTTCACTTTGCCAGGACTTCGAGACTTGGTTTGGATCGATGCAAAGAAAGAGGAAATTAAAAAAAAATAGAAGAGGACACCTTTGTTTCTAGAGAAGAAGAGAAGAGAGAGTAAAGAAAAGAGAAGATGAGTAGAGAAAAATAAATAAAAAATATAGTAGACTTATATGTTATTCGGGATGATAAAAAAAGAAGAGTTAAAGAAAACAAAGAATGCATGAGATAGATAATATAAAAAAAAAATATTTTTTATAAAAAGACATTTCTGTCCAAAAAGTTCCAATGTTCCAACAATTTGTACACTTGGGATAAGGACAAAAAAAGGGAACAAAATTGTTGAACACTACCCATGCTATATATCTTATGTAATTTGGAGTGAGGAGAAAAATGTAGTGGGGCTCGCATCAATCTCTCTCCATATCTCTTTCTTTGCAAATCACCATCTACCAAACTGATTGTTAATGTTGCTTTGGAATGTTAAGACTCACGTTCCCAGAGACGAAACATGAAATGAAGGTCGTTTACCTTCAATTGAACCTGACACCAATCCAAACAGTGTCAAAGAAGTTATCTTGTTTAATTTACTGCGTAAGAAAGTTTGAAAATGCTTGTTTTCGTACCTTTTATCAGTAAACCAAATATACTCAAGGCAATTTTGATTAGTAATTAGAAATTTCAAACATTGGCCGACTCAGCATCTCTTTGAAGTAGAATTGAGAAAATTTATTTTATAAAATTAAGTCTAATAAAATTAAATTTAGAAAAATGAATTTGTGTTGGGAGTGGAGTATAATAAAGAGAATTTTTGTAGAGATAAAATTATTAAAATGTATAGAAGATGAAAACTATATGGTTAATATTGAAAAATAACATCTATAACTCAATTTTCTCAACTGAAAAGTATGTATCAACATATAGATTATATGGATCATCGCATGTGTCTATCTCACATGATCATGTCATGTGACAGGATTTGAACCCTTGATAAGTTTTAATGAGATCTAATGATCTACATATTTCCAACATTATTATCTTTGCCCACATTACCTTACTATGTCCCTCTCATCTTATCTTACGGTTAAACATGTTTAACAAAACATCTCCCTTGTCGAGACGATACATTTTTCTTCCTCCCTTATCGTGTTTCCCTCGTCGTTTCCTTGTCATCTCTCTCAATTCATCGACCTTGTACATTTTATCTTCCTTCCTCATCAAGATCACCTGTACGAAACCACCATAAAGCCACCATATCTTTCCTCCAAACCAACGTAACCCCATGTTCGGAATCAAGTGATTCCATCAAAAACCCTCATTGCGACTCGTTCTCTGACAAAGGGCTTAGCAGCATCATCGCACCACCATCGCGCCAGAAGTTGCCGCATTCGGAACTACACCGGTGCGAGCGGTATTAAAGCATCTGCACCTTCTTACGCCTTTTGCCACGCCAATGACAACACAATCACTACGCTTCTCTCTGCACCTTTCATACGCTTTTAGAAGACAAAGATGGAAAATGGGGGAAGAAGGATTCAGGTTAACTTATTAATTATATTTGTGAAAGTTAAAATTTAATTAAAAATTACCCTAAAATGGCACGTTCCAACAATGACTAATCCCAACATTTTCTTAAATTAATCAAAGTTTTTTTTGATGAGGGACAAATATTGAACAGCTTGCAAATACAAGTTCCAATTTGATAGCTAAATCAAATTTATATTTATCTCTTTTTAAGAAGAATTACAAATTAAATGTCAAAGAAAAAGGAAAAGCAAAGTTTTGGCGTAACATGATCCTAAAGAATTAGAAATTTAAGAGCAACTCCAACGCTGGTTTCTTAACCCAGCTGGAGTTGCTAAGATACGGTTTCTTATATTTTTCAGCATTGGAGCTTGCTCAGTTGACAGGTTCAGTTTCTTAGCTACAGTGCATGGTTGCTTCTGCAAGCAACTATGCTTTTTGGTTTCTTAGCATTAAAAATTATTATTTTCTCTCACTTCCCCAACAGATTTCAGAGGCAAACATAACAGAAAGGATGAAATTGAACAATGTAAATTAAACAGAGACATAATCAGAGGACGAAAATTGCAATTTTATTGAATGAATTGAAACTTTACAGGAAGAAATTGAAACTTAAAACACATAAATTGATATTTACAAACCCTAAAAAAAAAAAATCTTCTCTGGTGAGTTCTGGAAGCTCTGATCTGAGTAATGGCCCTTGCATGTGTGAAAAGGAAGGATTTTTGCAAGCTTCAAGGCTTTGAAGCTTGCAAACAGGGGTTGTGGGGGTCGGATTGAGGCTGTATGGTGGCGGTGGTGGTTGTTTGGTGGCCGATGGTGACTCCATGTGGTTGTTTGGTGGCGGCGGTTGATGTTTGGTGATCGGTTGGGGCTTTGGAGGAGTGGACCAGAGAGATCGAGGGAGAAGAAGTGAGGGAGAGAGGGAGGAGAAGAGGAGGCGTCGAGAGGAAGGAGAAAAGGAGAAGTGAGGCAGAGAGGAAGGATCTGCAGGGTTTAGGGTGAGAGGAAGGGGAAAAGGAGACGCTGCAGGTCAGGGAAAGAGGAAGGGGGAAAAAGGAAGGGGAAAAGAGGAAGGTGAGTGAGAGCTTTGAGGAAGAAGGTGAGTGAGAGAGGTTGAAGAAGAAGCTGCGTGAGAGAAGAGAGGAAGAAGAAGCTGCGTGAGAGAAGAGAGGAGCGGCTAGGGTTAGAATGGAGAGTGAGTGAGGAAAAATAGATTATATAGTGGGTGACCGGCTGAGCCGGTCATCCCACCGGCTGGAGCCGGTTTTCTGCCCGTTTGGGCTTTTTTTTTTGAATTTTTTTAAATTGACCGGTTTGACTGGTTTTTTGACCGTTTTTTCAATTCTCAGCTTCTTTACCGACCGTTTTTTCAATTCTCAGCTTCTTTACCTTATATATAGTGCAGTAGACCATTTGAAACACCAACATTTACTCCCACAATTTCTCTCTTGTCCAAAAATTCTCAAATTTCTCAAAATGTCTAATCCTTATGAGCAATATTATCCACTGCTCGACAATGAAACACCTCCTACAAGTGAAGGTTTGCAACCTTCGCCTATGTTTCCGGCACAAAACCAACCTCCGCAGATGATTCACCCGCAAAGCCAACCTATGATGGTGTTCCAACAACAAAACCAACATTCGCAGATGATTCACCCGCAAAGCCAACCTATGCCGATGTTCCAACAACAAAACCCACATCCGCAAATGTATCAACCACAAAGCCAACATCCGCAGATGTGTCACCCTCAAAACCAACCTCCTCACACCGGTGGTAATGTTCAAAATCCTTCGTATCAAATGTTTCCACAATCGTTCTACCATCAAAACCAACCTCAGGGTCAAATGGGACCATATCCACCACAAATGTCTTATCCAAACAATCCACAATATTGCATGTATCCACCACAATACCAAGCACCTCCTACTGGTAGCAGCAGTAGTTCAAAAGTCTCAAGTACACAATGTGAGGCTATGCCCGAGGAGCCTGAATTTTCTACTCAACGGGGTCTAGATGATATTGATCTTGAAGAATCCGGAAAGAAACGCACCAAATGGAGTGGTAAAGATAATATACTTCTTCTTCAGTCATGGCTCAACGTTTCTACCGATCGGGTCGTGGGAAATGAGCAAAAGTCAGATTTGTTCTGGAATAAGATTCGAGCCCAATATGAGGAGTACCGCGACGATGCCTCTCCTTCGAGGACATGGTTATCCCTGAAATCTCATTTTAATAAATTGAATGCTGATCTTCAAAAATTTGTCGGTTGCCACACTAAAGCCGTCAATCATTGGAAAAGTGGACACTCAGATAAGGACATCATGGCTACGGCGCATCAATTATATCATGTAGATACGGGTAAAGATTTCAAACATGAGAATGAATGGCGGTTGGTGAAGGATGAACCAAAGTGGAAGGGAACATTTATGACAACCAGTTCAACGAGGCAGAAGAAGTCAGGAGATGGGGTGTATGCAACATCGTCTGACCGGAGTGCATCAATTGAGGGCGACGAATATGAGGCCACACAACCAGCAACCCGCCCGTTGGGAAAAAAGAACCAGAAAAGGAAGGCCAAAGTAGGAGACACAGCTTCAAGTGATCTCGATTATGTTCCTAACTCTGAGATGATAGCCATCGGGAAAGCTAAACTGGGATTCCTTGCGAGTTTTGAGAAGCTCAAGACTGAAGAACTGGAGGTGAAAAAGGAAAAAAACAAACTTCAAAAGGCGCGGTTTTTGAAGGAATACAAAGATATCCTTTTGGAGGACACATCTGAAATGAACGAGGTGCAGTTAGCAACGCATCAGCGCATAGTTGAATTCGCCATGAAAGAACTAGGAATGTCTTAATTCTTGTTGTTGTCTTTCTTAGCGTGTGCCAATGTTGTGATTTTAGCATTTCTACTTATTGATTCTGCATTAGTGTTGTAATTTTAGCATTTCTACTTATGTATTCTGCATTAATGTTGTAATTTCAGTATTCGAATTTTTCTTAATGTGTACTGCGTTTCTACTTATGTGTTCTATATAGTCGTTGGGGAATATAGTCGTTCGATAATATAGCCGTTGGGAAATATAGCCGTTGGGGGAATATAGCCGTTGGAGAATATAGCCATTGGGGAATATAGCCGTTGGGGAATATAGCCGTTGTAGAATATAGCCGTTGGGGAATATAGCCGTTGGAGAATATAGCCGTTGTTGTTTCTCTTATTTATACATGTCATATTTCATTCATCTCAACATTCAAGAGTTGTTTTGTCCTCTCATATTGTCTTCCTCCTATCCAATTACACTGATAGTTTCTCATTGTGTCATAGAATGGATCCAAACAATATGGCCGACTTGGACATTTACGACGTTGTCATTGACGAACTTATCAATGACACGACTATAGAAGATATGATGCAGGAGGAGATGGAGTTTTATCAACGACGTGCCAACACCGTTAGGCCCAAGCGAACAAGAAAGGTGATAGAGAGAGATCGTGAAGCTGGGAACGAGCGGTTGTGGAATGACTACTTCTCCGAAAATCCTGTGTACACGGAAGAGCTTTTCCGACGAAGGTTTCGAATGCGAAAGCATGTGTTCCTCAGAATTGTAGGGGCCCTTGGGTCTCATGACCCGTACTTTTTAATGTCTGTCGATGCAGTTGGAAGACAAGGCCTGTCACCATTACAAAAGTGCACCGCCGCTATTCGTATGTTGGCGTACGGATCACCTGCTGACAGTGTTGACGAGTACGTTCGAATTGGTGAAAGTACTGCAATTGAGTGCTTAAAGAATTTTGTGGAAGGTGTGTGTGCAGTATTTGGTGAAACATACTTGAGGCGCCCGAACCAGGAAGACATTACCCGCTTACTTCAATGGGGCGAGTCTCGTGGATTTCCAGTTATGTTGGGTTCTATTGATTGTATGCATTGGGAATGGAAGAATTGTCCAGTTGCGTGGAAAGGTCAATTCACCCGAGGTGATCATGGAAAGCCCACAATCATGCTTGAAGCAGTGACATCACAAGACTTGTGGATTTGGCATGCATTTTTTGGCATTGTAAGTTCTAACAATGACATTAATGTGCTAAATCAATCTCCGGTTTTCAATGAGGTTTTGAGTGGAAATGCGCCCATGGTGAACTTTAGCGTGAATGGAACAATGTATAGCATGGGATACTATCTAGCAGACGGTATATATCCCCCGTGGGCTACATTTGTGAAGACCATCCCAATGCCGCAAGGAGAAAAAAGGCAAAAATTTGCGAAAAGACAAGAAGGAGCAAGAAAGGACGTTGAACGTGCATTCGGCGTTCTCCAATCTCGGTTTGCAATAGTTCGTGGTCCATCACGCTTTTGGCATCCGAATGAGATGAAGTCAATAATGTATGCTTGCATCATATTGCACAACATGATTGTTGAAGATGAGCGCAACACGTACCGAGGTAATTTTGTTTATGATCAGGTCAATAATGACATATTGGATGCTGAAGTAGTAAGTGGTATTATTCCCGCTTTTAGAAATATCTTGGAAAGAAGAGCACATCAAATTGATAGGTCAATTCATCACCAGCTTCAAGCAGACTTGGTGGAGCATATTTGGCAGCTTCCCGAAAACGAGAATAATGAAAATTAACCTTCAAGTGTTATTATGTATTTCATTTCAAATGTATTGTTGCTTATTTTTCATTGTCATGTATTTTCTTTCGTCTTTATTTCTATCATTCAATAAAATTGTTTTTGCTAGAAATAACACAATGTACTTTTTTATTTTTGTTTCAAGTTAACATGCCGATATTTAAATTTAATTGTTTTAAATATTAAGTAAAATTAAATTTAAATTAAATTCGTATTAATTTTAATTAAATTATTTTTAAGTTGAAGTATTGATTTAGTATTAAATTTTAAATCTAAATTGAGTGAAAATAAATATTATTAATTTATGTTGTATGGTGGGACACGGGTGGGACCCTTCAAATAGTAATTTAAGAAACCATGGGTTGGAGCAAAATCTGCTTCAGTTTCTTAGGAGTTTTTTAAGTCTGATGTGGCAGACAGGGCCTACAGAAATAGTGCTGAATAGTGTATTAAGAAACCAGATAAGAAATTGTGGGTTGAAGTTGCTCTAATAAAAGCTGAAAATATATTAATTATCTGTCATTGGACTATCATGGCCATTGGGACTATGACCTCTGCATGGTCCATACATGATACATCATATCAATCAAATCCATCCAGAGCAGGTAACTAATTACTAAACCCCTATGCCAACCTCTATCCTCACTCAATTCACGTCCCTTCTGTGAACAAAACTCAAGTACTTTCCTACACATGCTAAAACACAACACCCTCTGACAAAAGTCATCACAGACACGACCAAACAGTAAATATGATACAAGCAAAGCTAATTGCTTTTCTCTTCTTTGCAATGTGAACAAGTACCAAGTACTAAGAGCAACTCCAACGCTGGTTTCTTAACCCAGCTGGAGTTGCTAAGAAATTGTCCTTATTTTCTGGCAGCGTTGGAGCATGCCTAGTTGGCAATTTTGAGTTCTTAGCAACAGTGCAGAGTTCCTTGCACAAGGAACTCTGCTTTTTGGTTTCTTAAGTTAAAAAATGATATTTTCTCTCACCGAAACCCAACTGATTTCAGTGGGAAAACAACATAATGAAGATAAAGGGTAGAAGATGAAATTGAATCCAACACAAAAATGCAGAACATAGTAGGAAGACATGAAATTGAAAAAAAAATTATCATTAATTTTTTGAATATTACAGAGAACACAAAAGTCAATTTTTACAGAGAAAAAAAAACCATGGAAGCTCCAATCCAATCTTGCAGTGCATGTGTGAAAATGGACTTCCTTTCCTCCGATCAAGTGGAAAAGGAACCACCTTTGCCCCGATCTGCTTAAGTTGATGAAGGGAAGTGACAGGGATGGCGGATTTGATGGAAAAGGAAGCTCCTTTGTGGCAGATTTGATGGAAACAAGGGTTGTGGGGGCGGATTGTGGCTATTTGGTGGCGGTGGTGGCTGGTTTGGGGCGGATTGGGGCTGTTAAGTGGCGGTGGCAGCGGGTTGTGGCTGTTTGGTGGTGGTGGTGGCCGGTTGGGGGTGGGTTTGTGGCAGAAGAAGAGGAGTGGATACAGAGAAGAAGTGAACCCAGAAGTCAGGAGAAGGTGAGGGAGAGAGGAAGGGAAGAAAGATGGCAGAAGAACAGAGGAAGAAGAAGAGAACGGCTAGGGTTTGGGGATGAATGGAGAGTGAGAGAGGAAAAGATAGAATATATAGTGGGTGACCGGCTAAGCCGGTCATCACACCGTTATTGACCGGTTCAGACCGGCTAGAACCGATTTTCTGCCCGTTTGGGCATGAATTGACCGGTTTTTCTTTTTTTTTTATAAGTTTTTTATTGTTATTTTATTTTTAAGTTAATATGCTGATATTTAAATTTAATTGTTTTAAATAATAAGTAAAATTAATTTTAAATTAAATTCCTATAAATATTAATTAATATTTATGGTGGGACACGGGTGAGACCCTTCAAATAGTAATTTAAGAAACCATGGGTTGGAGCAAAATTTGCTTCAGTTCCTTAGTGGTTTCTTAAGTCTGATGTGTCAATGCGGGCCCACAAAAATAGTGCAAAATAGTGCCGAATAGTGTGTTAAGAAACCAAATAAGAAATTGTGGGTTGGAGTTGCTCTAAGTACCACTCTCTCTCCCTCTATTCCAAACCCAAATGGCATGTTTGGATAACGAGACAAATTCTACTTTTTACGTTTAAGCTCAATGTGACAGTGAAAAGTTAGAAACAACATTGCAAGCAAAACATTATACAGACTGTGTGCTATATTTGCGGACAATGTAGCGATAAGCAGCAACTTTCTTCTTCCTGGAAGCAGAGTTATCTACTGAGAGCACCATTTTTCCTGCTTCTTTTAATGTGAATGAGTTATGGATTGCTTCTTCTGAGGCCTCAATCTTCCTTGCCTTCTCAACTGCTATGGTGTAGCTACCTTCTGCATTTGGGACAAACTCAGCACTGTATTCCAAGTCCCAGCCTCCAACCACAATGTCCCATGTGATAGTTGCACCATACTAATCATCCAAAAGCAAGTAAATACCAAAAACAAATACATGAATCAATTCTGGTAGGGTAAAATCAATTCTTGATAAAAATATTGAAGTTCACTTTAGAGAATTTATTTCAGACCTAAAATCAGATAGGAGGGTAAAATCAATTATGGATAAAAAAAATTGATGTTTATTTTAGAAAATATATTTCAGACATAAAATCAGGTAGAAGCCTGCAATGAATACATAATCAATTGTGAATTTTGCAACACAATTTTACCTAACAAAATCACTTTTTTACAAATGTATCCAAACATAAATCACTTCTCATTAATTTCACTTCTATATGCTCAATTTTACCAAGATCAAAGGATAATCCAAACAAGCACTAAGTTGTTACCTCAATTCCTTCAATTTGTATGTTCACTTTCTCTCCTCCTTTAACTGTGAACTCAGAAGCTGGTTTTGGGGGACCATTCTGCAAATCGCTGGGTCTACACAGTCCTCCATACCTTACAGGAATTTCCTCAGGCCTTACAAATCTGAACCAAAGACAACAACCCCACCTCAATAATACAGACAGAAAAGAAAAGTTTTGGGGTTAAAAAGACATTTTGGTTGATAAAGGTGCAATGTAGCAACAATGTGATAATGAAGGAAAGATAACTTCAATTTCAAATAAAGCAAGAATAAAATTTTAGACAAATCTTTGTATAGATAAAAAAATTGAAATTTTACACAAATCTTTGTATAGATAGCAATTTCAGGGCAATTTTGAAATCTTTGTATAGATAAAATTAGCAGGAAGAACACAAATCAAACTTTTCTACAATAATTTATTTGTGCACAAGTAAACATCAAAACTAATGTAATGGTTCATTTGACTTTACTTGTAGAGTGTCTCAGCAGCATTTCCTTCCTTAGATATCACAAACTTGCTCTTGGTTCTTTGGGTCAGAAATGGGCTGAACATTGAATACAACATGCTGAAGTACCATGGCACATTGATGAAAATCTGAAAGCAAGAAAATGAGATAACAGAACAGTGAAAGTCCTATTATACCAAAGATGTAGATGATATGGCATTGATAACAAACAAACAAGCCCAAAATAACAAAGAACCATGTCTTCCTTTTCCAAATAAAAACAGCAAAAACAGAGAAAATGGTGTTTCTATAGTACCTTCCTTGCAACCATTTCTGGATAGTTGTCTTGGAACAGAGAGAGAATCTGATTAGAAGCAACCCTGAGCTCTCTCTTGGGCATATCCTTAAGATCAGTAACCTGAATCAAAGAATTGACCCCGCCAGGCTTGAAATGGAGAAGCTTGATTCCTCTTTCAAGAACTTGAACCCTCCACCTCAAAAATTTCTTCAGCTTCTCTTCATCCCCAAAAAACTTCTCATACATTTCCTTGTCTTTGAACACCCCATAATCATTGTAGCACACAGGGTGCCCCTCTCTATCATACCCTTGAGTACAAGCTACAACCCCTTCAAGCTCTTTGAACCCCAATTCCTCATCTACAATGTTGTCAGCACCAAACTCTTTCCTCCAAGCCAAGCACTTGAGGAGCATGTTGAGAGCATCACAAACCCTGAAGTCCCTGGCTCTAAGGAACTTCAAGAGCAACACATCAGCTCTATCATCACCATTAAGCAGAGTAACACCCCACATTGAAGCATTGTTGACCTCCCCAGAAGCCAAAAGCTTGTCTTTGAACTCTTGCAGTGCCTTTTTCTCTGAATTTCTGAGGTGGGACACCAAGTAGGTGTCTTCTTTGAAGGAAGTGGTGGTGGCTTCCATTAATGTGGTGAATATGCTTTTCTTGTGTGGCCTTGGGGAAGCATCTGGAAGGTTTTGGAAGGGTGTGGTGATGTTGAGAATGGACTTGGAAGAAGGTGAGGGTGAGGGAGATGTTGAGGTGTCCATTGATGATGATGATAAGTGGGGGATTTGAGGGAGACCCAGATGGAATCTCTGCTTGAAAATGGAAAATGCAGGTTGATTTGAAGATGGGGTTGTTGTTTCTCTGTGAAACCACAGAGCTTTATTTTGGACTAGCTCTGAGTGTAGCGTGTGTAAGAGTGGGGAAAGGAACAGACAAAAGAAGTAGAAGAAGGGGAAAAGACAAGGACACAAGAAACTAACTTACAGGTCTTCTTAAAATATGTTTTCAAATAGTAAAAAATGGTTTGTTAATTCTAATAATTATAAAAAATCATTTGTAAATTTATACAAATTTGAATTCACAGTATTATTTATTATTTTTAATGTAAAAAATGACCGATCAAAACACAAATTGATTTTTGCATATTTGGACACATTCACGTACGAGTCTATATTTTTTCCTTCTCTTTTCCTTAAAAAGGTAAGCTAAGCCAAACATAATTTATAATTTTTTTTTGTTACAGGAGGAAAAGTAACAGAAAAACAAGAACTAACTAGCTGAATCTAGGAACAAAGAAGCATAAGCAAATGAGGGTGGTAGCTTCCAGACTTGAACTGAGAATCCAAGGAGACAGGCTTCCCAAGCTAAACAGTCAGCCGTGAAGAATAAGTAATTGTCGGTAATTTTGTTTAAAATAAGTAAATTATTTTTATAGAAGAATAATATAATAAAGAGCCTTTTAGAAAAAAAGAATCAAGAGGAGCTTTCATTAGATAAAGTAATTTATTTTCTTGTGGAGACCACAATGTCGTACTCTTACTTATGCGATCTCTTTTTCATCACCTCCATCATCGCCACTACCTTCACTACTGGCGTCGCCACCACCACCACTTCCACCTCCACCGCAACCACCACCAACCTCCACTGTCGGCACCACCACCATCCACCATTGTCATTGTCGCCAAAACAACCTTTACCTCCAACACCTCCATTGCCACTGTCATCGTCATTATCATCACCTCTACCATCACCACGACCTCCTCCTACGACCACCAACATCATAGTTGCCACCCCTGTCACCACTACCGTCGTCACTACCATCAACTTTCACAACTGCCATTAACTCACTTCCTCTTCCACCACCATCACCACCTTCGACCACCACAAAAACCCTCCACTGCCACCCTCCACTACCACAGCTAGCACCACCCTCTATTGTCATTATCAATGTCACTACTGCCTCCACCTTCCACCAACACCATCACCACCTCTTAGTACAAGAAAACTGACAATTACCGACAGTTTTTTATCCACAGCCAAGTAATTGTACGTAGGAAGTGGTTTTTTTTATACTGGAAAAAATAAAAACAATTACCGACAACTTGACAACAAAAGTTGCCGGTAATTTTGTGGGAAAGCTTGGTTGCGAAGAATGGGTGGCGGGAAAATATGGCTGATTGCTAATTCCGACGGTAATTTCTTCGACCATTTACGAAGGAAGGATATTTCAGTTGGTAAATCAGGCAACAAAAGCATTCATTGTACTGCCTATACACCAACAACTAAAATTGGTAAATATTTAGCCTAAGTTACCGACAGTATTACCGATAATGTACATCGTTGATAACCTATATATGGAGAGTTGATGTCCCTTTCAACAAACCACATTTACTTTCTTTATTCTTTCTTTTCTTCCCTTCTTTAATTTTTTTCTTTTAAAGTTTTTTTATTTATTTTATTTTTGTTCTCTTTTCTGTAGTACTTATTTTGAGAAAACATATTTAGAAAGTTCTCATGTCTTTGAGGTTAGTTAAATTTGTTCCATGTGATGTAATTTAATTTTAGTCATCGGTAATTTCACATTGCTGATAGTTCTCTGTGGTTACCAATTACTTTTGACTGTTTGTAATCGACATTTTTCTGCCTACAATCACTATCACCACTCCCCTCCACTTCCACCATGGACATTGTCACACCACAACCACCATCACCATAGGATAGCACCCACCTCCACTACCACCACCAGCTCCATCACCACCCTCGCCAATACGTCCACAACCGCCACTATCGTTGTCGTCACTGGTGTTGTCACCACCATGACAACCATTGTCATCGCCACCATCGCTACCGCCCTCCACCACTACCACCACCACTGCTATCCTCTCCACCATATAACCACTGCCACTAGTAGGTAATACTGACCACCACGACCTCTATTACCTGACTCCTCTACCATCGTGTCAGTGTCAAAGTTTTATTTTATTTTATTAAAATAAGATGTTTGGCCCTGCAAGCCAACCTACTCCATCTAGCTTTCAACCCGTCGTTTGGCGGATCAAAACAGAACGAATTGATGGGCTACATACCCTCAACCCAATTCGTAAAAAATAACTTGTTACATGTCCTAGCTCACCTTCCCTAACCATTTTTATCAGCCCTACTACTTTTAGCACATTATCGTGTGACGTGACCCTATAGAAGAGTGCTAGCAACATTTTTTTAAAATTTATGTTGCCCCACCAAATTAAGAATGATGTTTATATAATTTAGTGGATCTACTTGAGTTTTAATCAATAAACAAAGAATTTTAGGAAAAAAATATCAAATAGAGTGTTGTTAGTATTTCTTAGTATCATGTGCTTGTCGCGCTTGCTGTACTACGGTGGGGTTAGGGGTTATTGGGAATATCTTGCTGACTATTTTCAAATATTTTTCAGCGTGATACGGCTGTGAACAATATTGCCGCGGCATCACATGATGAGTCAAGAATTTGCAACCGCAATATATATTTCCAACACACATAATGATGACTGATGAGGATGAGGGAATCCATGGATTTTAGTATTTTACCCTCTTGGATTGGGAACTGATCACTGTTCTTTCTCTCTCCCATTTTTCATGTGAACAAATTTGTACTAAAATCAACAAAATTATATCTAGTAAAGTACATGACAATGCCATAGGATCATATATCCCAAAATGACAACATATGTGTTGGTAGAGCCGGGATCCTCTCAAGTGTAAAAAAATTTGAGAGTGTCAAGTTTTACCATCTCACCATTAACTTTTGTGTAGATAATAAATGAAAAATAAAATAAAATAAAATTAATGGTGAGATGATGAAACTTGACACTCTCAAATCTTTTTACACATGAGAGGATCCAAACCCGTGTTGGTATTAGTAAGAACCGAATATTTCCGCTTAAAAAATTGCGTGTTCGATTCATGCCATATCCGATCCCAAGTTTATAAAAACTTTGCCTGTCCACCCAAAACCTATGGTTGTCGTATGTTTGCGGGAACAATTTTGTCCCCATGGCTACATCAATGGATACAGCAAGAAGAAGTTGATAGAGGATACATCACTTTCAAATGAATTTCTCTATCAAGGATTGATGCTTTCACTCTGAACATTGAAATTTGATAGTGATTGGGCCATGGCTTTGTAGCGTGAATTGTCAAGTTTCAAATTAGTGCATGTGAAACTGTTACACCTCTAAGAGTGGTCACACATTAAGCAACAACCATATGCAATGTTTCTTTTGTCAAGCTGTGCTGATCAATTATCATGCATTAACTGTCTTTTTTTATAGGCTTACCAAATTTAGTTCATGAGCCACACTCTTTAGTGCTAAAGTGGGAAACTGAGCTAGTCTTGGCCTTGCCAAATGTGAATGGAAAATTGCAGGCTTGAAAGCAAGAAACAAAGTAATTATTGCAGAGCCAGCGAATCTCTCAACAGTTTCCTGTGAAGGGAGTTGAGAAGATAGAGTGGTCCAACGCCTGTGACTGTGCCTTTGGTACATGCTAGAGGAAATTAAATAAAGTTGAAAAACTCGGGATCCAAATCAAAGAAAAATACAAGTTTTCCTACACATTTTTTGTGAAGATTTATTGAAGTGTAAAAAATAATTGCGTATTTTTACCTCAAAAGTAGAGTGAACCATATTAAAATCTAATAGGCGTAACTTAACTCAAAAATAAGAATTTTGATGATATTTCCTTTTTCTAGGGATGACCTTAACAAACTATATATCCTTTAATGATAAACTTGAGGGTCTACTCTCTAAATTCTAAACTCTAAAGTAACTATCTTATTTCCATATGAGAAAATAAAGAAATTATTAAATCTTAGTTAAAACTTAAAAACTAAAATACTTACTGGTGGTTCAAGTTATAAATGGTTAGAGTGTTTTTGGTTAAGTTTTGAAAGTGAGTTCAAAGTGGTTAGCACACTTTTCCATGCACATTTTTCTAAAGCACCAAATTTGTCCTATTATGAAAAAGAACTTTCACATTTTCTCAATACCTACACAAATATACTTTTATTCTTCTTAAGTAATGTCTCGTGTCCAAGCTTGTCGAAAAAACCTTTGTTCCAAGAGGATGTGAATATTTCTTTCTTGAACATTAATTACTTTTCTTGGAGAATGCTTGTATTAGGAAAGAAAAAAAAACTTAAAATACTTTATTCATCATAGTTAATTAGTTACAACTTACAAGTTTCCTGTTTGAGCTTGACATTCATTGTATGCTTATTTTTTATTTTTGAACTACCTTTTATGCCCATTATTGGGTGAATGAACATTTCTGCTTTCACCCCTTTAACCATTTTTTTCTGCACATGTTTCCCTTTGCTAAGTTTTTTTTTTTTTTTTTAAGTAGCTTTGCTAAGTTACACTAAGGAAAAAGTTATAGTTTTACTTCATAGACTAAATTTTAAACTTTATTTATTAGTTATCAATAGAAGATAAAGGAGGGACCCCTGTTTTCCTTTTCTTTTGTACCTCGTAGCAAATAAAGCAAGAAACTGATAAAAGAACAAATAATTGAAACAGTTACCTAAAGGAAAAGGCATATGATAGCAGTGAAGGTTAAAACTTTGGCAATGTTTTCATTTTTTGTAGACAACAGTACCCTAACCAGATGAGAGTTCAGAAAGAACCTGTTTGAGACTCTTGCAAGTTCCAATACTAGCATTTTTTGTCCACACTATAACACTAAACATAGATACATATAAGGTGTACAGTTTCTGCACAGTCACAAATATGTGCATCTACATTATACACAAAACAGATATGGAGTTACTGTTCTGAACCATTAACCGGTAAGAATTGAGAAACATCTATAACTTTAGAGATCCTAAACTTGGTAAGAAGCAAAACGATCCTAAACTTGGTAAGAAGCAAAACGGGAAGCGCAAAAGCAGTGCTGTGTTAAATGCAGATAACCAAATTTGGTTTAGAAGTTTTCAGCCAAACTGATGAAACTGTGAGCAGTTTTGCAAGGGCAAAGGTTGGAGTACAAAATGTTTACAGTCATGAAGCAGAGCAAAAAAGTTGGAGTGCAAATGTTCACAATGAAAAACTTTTCAAACATCAAGGCCCACATGGATTAATTGGAAAGGAATTGATCTAACAAAACCACTGGTTTCGGATTCAGAGTGGTGTGAATATGCAATTGCATTAAATGCTCAAAGGGATGATTTTATCAGTTCTAGTAACTATATCTAACTTATTCTCTCATTCTAAAAAGAAAACATGTGAAGTTTGTTTCTTCTCAAACCAATACACATAAAATGACTGTAGAAGCAGGACCAAGTTAGTAATTAAAATGAACAGAGTCCTTAGACAAGGTTTCACGGGAGTGACATGGAAGGAACAGAACCTAGGTGTTCAGATTGCTTTGTTTTTTTTGTGATTAATGGAAATTGGCGCAATCATTTTTAATTAATCAACGAAATGATCCAGTGAATATATCAAATAAATACTTATGCACTCTTATTCCTTATTGAGTATCTCCAGGAGTAGACATTTGTCTAAATGTCTACACCTAAAAGGCCAATATGCATATTGCATAGCACTATCAGCAAATCTTACCAAACAGTTCAATTAGATATGCGTAGTTGAGCTATTTAACCCTGCAAAATCAAAAGATCTCTTGTCAGCTCTGATACTTGGGATATTTTTGTAATGTGACCTTTTATTTGTAGATGAGCACAATCTTTATACAACCAACCAAGAGCTTAAGAAAATATGAAAATAATTCAATAGGCCTTTAAATTGGCTGTCTATAATACATTAGTGCTCATACAAGAATGGCTTCCTTGGCTAATTATTGTAAGTGATTGGTGAACTGAACTTAGCATAGAAGATTTCATTTGCTTCAAATGTGAAGCTTGTCTATGTGCCTTTGTAAGGAAACTAGTTTATATGAAACTGCTGATTTCACCGCTGATTCATAATCAAAAAAGGACAACCATCGAGGGTTCCGGGAAGGGACTGACCACATGGTCTATTGTATGCAGCCTTACCGTGACTTTTACACAAGAAACTGTTTCCAGCGTTGATTCGTAATCATTGTACAAATCACACTCGGTTTCAGCTATGTTCTGGATGTCACATATTACCATAATATGTACATCAGCAAGTCTGCAGCATCGTGGTTATGAGGTAACATCCATAGGTTTAGCCCTGGACATCCTAGTTCAATGCTCCTCTTTGATATTATTCAAAGGTCAATGCCTTATCCATGCTGTAGATCCTCTGAACTAAAACCCAATTTTGTTTTTGTTCGAAAGTACAAACTTCCATTTGCTTCTATCCTGACTTATTTATTGTCCATGTCCTGACCTTCATAATTTATTGACAAGCTTTGATATTCAGAAAGAGTTTGCTTCCTCACTTTTCCTTGTATCTTGTGAAGAATCCTCCATGTCACACAATCAGGGTTCAGTCCATTCTTTTTCATCTCTCTAACAATTTGGTAAGCTTCACTTTTGAGATCTAGATGGCATGCACAGTTGATAAGAATATTATAACTAAATATATTTGGAGAGACCCCAGAATCTACCAATTCATACAAGAAATGACAAGCCTCATTAAAATTTCCAGAGCGGCAGAGCCCTTTCAGAATTGCTGCATAAACAAAATTATCATGAATCCCTGAAGGCCATATAACATCATGCCAAAAACTCTTTGCTTCTTCTATTTGATCACAATCACATAGACCTTCTACTATAATTGTATAAGTGGTACTATCTGCACCAATGCCATCACTTACCATACTACTATAAACTCCGAATGCATCATTCGGTCTCTTCAGTTTGTATAGGCCTCGGATAAGAGCATTATAAGTCACAACACAAGGTCTTAAACCATTTTCAGGCATCACTCTATGAAAAAGATCAAAAGCTTCATCGACTCTTGTAGCATCCAATAGACCAGATATTACTGTAGTGAATGAAACAACATCAGGTGCACAAAACTTGCCCATTAACATGTCCTGCAATACTTTCAAAGCCTCGTCAACGCTTCCTGTTTTGCAAAACCCATTGATAACCGTATTGAGGGTAATCACATCAGCCCGACATTGGCTCTCAAGCATAGACACAAGAACATTCAAAAGCTCTGTTGTGTTGTTCACAAGACAAAGAGCTCTCAAGTAGATGTTGTAAATCCTAGTCTTATCAACGCCTTCCTTACGCAGCATGAGTTTCAGAACTTCCCTTGCCTTGTCCACATCAAACACATGGCAAAGAGCTTCCACCAATACCTTATAAGTATGGTCACACAGCAAGAATCCAAATTCAACTCCTTCCTCTAACAATTGATAACCCCTCATACAATCACCATCCTTGGTAAGCCCATGTATGATATAATTATACAACACATCACTTGGAACAAATCCTCTCTTCTTCATCTCATAAACAATCCTAGCTGCCCCATGATACCTTCCAACTTTGCAGAGTGAATCAATCATCTGGCCATAAACAACCTCCTCAGCCAAACTACCCTGACATGGCAACTCTTCTGCAATTCTAAACACTTCATTGAAAAACCCTTCCCTACACAAAGAATCAACCAAATTTGCAAAAGCCGCAACCTTCACTCCCGATTCAACTTCCACACTCATCCTCTCCCATAACTTGCACATCAGCTCCCTCCCACCTTCCAAATCCCTCTCCTGAAGAACCCCACGAATTAAAACACTGTAAGTCAACGAATTCGGTTCCACACCACTCTCAAGCATTTCATCAAACACCTTACGTGCATCTCCAATCCCACCAACAGAGCAATACCCATTAATCAAAGTAGTGTAAGAAACAACATTGGGGCAATGCCCACGATTCTTCATGTCAAAAAAGATCCTGTGAGCATCACATGGTCGACGAAACACGCAAAACTGGTCCATCAAACGATGGTAATTGACCAAAGAAGGAACAAAACCGGGTTTGGCTACGATCAAGGATCGGACGAGTGCCCAGGTTTGAAGTGGGGTTCGGGAACGTAGCAAGCGAGCGAGGAGGACGTTGCAGGTTCGGTGGTCGGGGACGGAACCGGAGGCGAGGGAAATGGAGAAGCATTGGTGCGCTTCGGAGAAACGGTTGGAGTCGCAGAGAGCGTGGAGTGTGGTGGCGATGCTGTGTTGAAGTGATGGAGATGAAGGGGTGGCGATGGTGGTTGAGAATCGAAGGGAGAATGGAATGAAAGGTTTGGGTTTGAGGGAAATGAGGAAGGTGAGTCCTTGCATGACCTACAGCTTGCTAAGGTTCTGTGCATGGTTACCCAAGAAAGACAACTTTGGTGCACTTACACTCTTATTTCACGGACATACTTCAATAATGCCAAAATAACATGCAAAGGTTTATAGAATTCACACTCATCACTTAATTATTATTGTTACTAGTCTTAGAAAGAAAGGATATTAGGAAGAACGTCTTAAATAAACAATTGTCATCCTCTCATCATGGTGGGGAAATCATGGAAAGATAGGGTAATTAATAGGTTCGTAGTTTGGAGATTCTTCATTGAACCTCCATGCGAGACATTGTCCCTTCACCAAATCTGTTCAGATTGTTGTTTTGGGACGGTCCAGCCAATCATCCCCTGAGCTGATTGGCGCGTCTCTTCACCCGATCAAACACAACTTCCAACTTTGAGTTCAAACACTAATAATTACCTCAAGCTCCATAATTCTTGTGAACCAGAGTTCGGGGATTATTGTTCCAGCCGATAACCCCCGGATTGATCTCATTGTCTCCTCACCCGATCAATTATAGGTATGATCAA
Organism: Lotus japonicus; assembly: GCF_012489685.1. Taxonomy (NCBI): domain Eukaryota; kingdom Viridiplantae; phylum Streptophyta; class Magnoliopsida; order Fabales; family Fabaceae; genus Lotus; species Lotus japonicus. The sequence goes on along the minus strand of NC_080041.1, from coordinate 94,697,818 downwards.
CCCTGTCCCACCAGCCAAAATAACTATGGACTAGCGAACAAGACAACCGCACAAAGCTCGAGAAAGTAGTAAGCACTCATAAAAAAATCTATTAATTTTTTTTATGTATTTCAACAGTTTGATTGTAGAACTAATCATAATAAATACATACTCTAAGATTAAAATCACATATATATATATATAGAGGAAATTGAGAAAACTTTTTTATATCAGAAAATAAGAATAACTTTTATCCCATTAGATTGAAATAAATTGCTGAAATTAATGAAGTCAGGTGCTTTCTTTCATCGAATAGTTATACAATAGTTTACTGCCATGTTCTTCAATTAAACCCGATTACAACTAATTAATCTGGTATTGCTATTAGAAATCCCATAATCCAATAAAAGTCAAAGTAATGTAACAATATTTTTTTGCAGATACAAAAATCGACCCATACACTCTTCTAGTTACAGGCCAGTGGACTTCGATGTGGAAGAACTGTTAAAAGATTTTGCAGTGGGAGAATGACTGAGGGAAGAATTTGAGTCTAGCTCGCAAGTAATTGGCAGTGGTGGAAAGCAAATTTCGTGGAAAGGAAGAGTGGCAAGAAGCCTGTGATTTCATTAATAAGATGCATTAATTTCAGCCCTTTATTTCAATTTAAAGATTTAAAAATCATTCTATGCAAGAGTAAGATAAATAAAAGAAGAACATATTACTTGTCATATTACTTGTCCAATAAAACCCTAATTATTCAGAAGCTTCTGAGTTCTGATTACGAATTACTAAAAGGGAATTGAAGCTATAGTTCAGAACTAGTACTACTACACAAAATTCATAGGAAACTTGAACGCCACGACATCCCTAAAAACATGAACCGTATTCTGAAAATAACGAAAAAGCTAGAAACTAAAATTATAATCCATTGATAGGCCTAATTAACTAAGCACGTTCACCACGGATACGGCGAGCGAGTTGAACATCCTTCGGCATAATGGTGACCCTCTTGGCATGAATGGCACACAGGTTGGTATCCTCGAACAAACCTACCAGATACGCCTCCGCAGCTTCCTGAAGAGCAAGAACAGCATGGCTCTGGAATTGCAGATCGGTCTTGAAATCCTGTGCAATCTCACGAACAAGACGCTGGAATGGAAGCTTGCGGATGAGAAGCTCTGTGCTCTTCTGGTATTTCCTGATCTCACGCAGAGCAACAGTTCCAGGGCGATAGCGATGAGGCTTCTTCACTCCGCCGGTTGTCGGAGCAGATTTCCGTGCTGCCTTGGTTGTGAGCGTCTTCCTCGGTGCCTTTCCGCCGGTGGATTTGCGAGCGGTTTGCTTCGTACGAGCCATCGAATCAGAGAGCAAGAAAGCGCGCGCACAAGAAGATAGGGTTTTAGGGTTTCAGAACGTCCAAGTAGGCTTAGAAAAATAGGCACATAAGTGAGTTAAGTGAGTGTTTTTACCTGATACATTTATTTAAATCTAATGGGTGAAAATCATTTTCACCATTCTCATATACGAGGGGCTTTCTCATATGAAACACCATGGACTTACATAATGGCTCAAAGATATAAGCCTATTTAGAAATAATGTGTCACCTATTTAAATACTTTAATATGACAAAATATAACAAAGGAATTTAATTTTAACTAGTTGAATAAATTTTAAAGTTATAACTTATTATAATTTTAAAAGTTAAAATTAACTCATTGTTAATAAATTGTATAAAAAAAATTATGTTGGGGTTGTATCTTCTAAGAATGATCATTTTATGTGAAAACATAGGAATAAATCGTGACCGTAAATCTAATAATGAATGATTAAGATTAAAATAATTAAATAGTCATGTGATAATTATAAGCAAAGTTGAATAAATTAATACTTTCTAAATAAATTATTTTTTTGACGTTAAATATCTTACAATATTGTTTTTTTTAGCACTACAATATTGTTGATAACAGTATAATAATGAATGTTACTGTAAAAAAAAGTAAATAAATTATTAAATATCAATTACTTATTAATGGAAAAAACAAAACTTCCAATCCACGCTGGCAATCCGCAACTCCCAAATAGGCAATAGCTAAACGCCTAAACCAATAAAAAACAAGCACAGGGATTAAGACTTAAATTGGGATTAATCCAAATCCCAATTAAACCGACCTTAACCCTCATCTATAAAAGCCCTATCCCGTTCTCTTTCTCACACACAATTCCCAACCGTAACCGTTTCAAAAACCGTCCCCTCTCTCAATCTTCTTGTGCGCGCGCGCTTGTTCTTGTTCTCTCTCTCATGGCTCGTACAAAGCAAACCGCTCGCAAGTCCACCGGCGGAAAGGCACCGAGGAAGACGCTCGCCACCAAGGCAGCACGGAAATCCACTCCGACAACCGGCGGAGTCAAGAAGCCTCATCGCTATCGCCCTGGAACCGTTGCTCTTCGTGAGATCAGGAAATACCAAAAGAGCACTGATCTTCTCATCCGCAAGCTTCCATTCCAGCGTCTTGTTCGTGAGATTGCGCAGGATTTCAAGACTGATCTGAGGTTCCAGAGCCATGCTGTTCTTGCTCTTCAGGAAGCCGCTGAGGCGTATCTGGTGGGTTTGTTCGAGGATACCAACCTGTGTGCCATTCATGCCAAGAGGGTCACCATCATGCCCAAGGATGTTCAACTTGCCCGCCGTATCCGTGGTGAACGTGCTTAGTTAATTAGGCCAAACAATGGATTAGAATTTTAGGATTTCGTGGCGTTCAAGTTTCCTATGAATTTTGTGTAGAACTAGTTCTGAACTATAACTTCTCTTTTAGTAATCGTAATCAGAACTTAGAAGCTTCTGAATAATTAGGGTTTCATTGGATTGCATCTGATTTAGTCAAGTAATATATCATTCTCATCATCTCATGTTTAATTTTAGGGATTTTGTAGCGTTCAAGTTAATTTAGAGTATTAGTTTCTTTTATATGCTTCTGTGATTTTAATTTTAGAATTTGTGTTCATTTGGGATTAGTTCTACAATCAAACAATTGAACGTATACACAAGAAAAATGAAAAAAGTTCAAGGATTGAGTAGGCTTTAAGCGGTGAGTTGTGTTTGATAGTAGGTTGAAAGAAGTAGATCACAATGTGGGTGGTTGAGGGTTTTGTGGCGGTTGTGGAGTGTGGAGGGAGGTTTCAGTCATGGAGTAGTGCTGTTTCTGTGGAGAGAGTCAGGTAGTCAAGTAACCATAAAATAAATTTCAAATTACGGTGAGAGTAATCAAAATTACTTGTTTTTATTAACAAGACAATTACTTGTTTTTTTGGTTTCAGCAAGACAATTACTTGTTACTAACACATAATTTGGCATTAGAAACAACAAAATGAAAAAAAAAAGACTGAAAATACACAACAATTTAAAATATGGTTTACAAAACCTAGCTACAAGCATGTGTAGTGGTAATCTTTGTGTGTTTTTGGTATTTACAAACCTACAAACAATGAAAAGATGCATCCAAACGTCTATTTAGTCCAATCTGAAAAAAAAAAATTGAAGCAAAATACAATAATAAAAAAAGAATCCTATATTCTATATCTATCTAATTTAATATTAGATAGATATAGAAGTCAGGAACACCTTTGAGAGCTATAAATTATTACTGCAGATTTAGCTATGAAGTATGAACTTTTCCGACGGAGTCTAGGCATACATTATTCTCGGAGGTATTTCCAGTTAACAAGAATTTGCAGGAAAATTGTAGAAAACCCTGCAAGAAGTAACAAAAATAACAAGGAAAACGATTCAGCAGCTGCGTTTCTTCTCACAGTATACTCTGACTTCCTTCTAACCAAAAATCAAAAGCTCAGCTGCCATGATGGGATTGTGAGCCATGAAGAAATTATCAGTTTGCCAAGTCACCAGTTGATAATATTTTGGGCTTAAACCCACTTCAAATGAGCTACTTAGTGGGCTTTGGGCCTAGGTACCCCAAAAGGGTGCATTATAGAAGGGCATCCATTGTGCCATATATATATATAGAGAGAGAGAGAGAGAGAGAGAGAGAGAGAGAGAGAGAGAATAAAGGGTTCATTGGGTGCAGTCAAGGCTATGATAATTGATTGACCGAAAAAAAAAAGGCTATGATAATTGGTACAGAATGCAGGAACCAAATCCTAATGTTCTAGTTGGGGCTTTGGTTGGAGGGCCAGATCATGAAGACAATTTTGAGGATCAAGGAAATAATTATGATACAACAGAAGTAGAGTGTAGGGAAAAATTTATTATGGACCACTTTTTTGTGGTGTAAAATTGTACCACCCCCTTTTGACCGACAATGGTAGGTTTTTAAAAAAAAATCAAAAAACATATTTTTCATAATCTTTAATTAATTAACTAAACCTGGTTTATTAAAAATAAGCTAATCCCTAAATTAAACTCTTCACTCATCTTCATCAGACTTCTTTCCATCTCTCCATCTCTCCATTTCAACCCAAAACCACTTCACAACACAGAAATTAGTGAGAGATTTCTGGGGAAGAAGACCTTCTCTCTACCTCTCCCTTCTCTACATCTCCCTTTGTCCCTTCAATGTTGTGATTTAGATCTGAGTTTTTATTGCAGATTCTTCCCATCTTTTTGATAAATAAAAAATTAAAACTATCTACTATATAATCTTCCCACAATCTTTTTTCTCACAACATGATTGAGCAGAGATCAGAAGCATGCTTGTTGCAACTGAAGCATGTTTTGAACTTTTCATATATTTCAAAATCAAAATCAGCAAAAGAGAAAGAACTCGATGACCACAAATAGCATTTAATTTGATCTTTAATCTTTACCAAAACCCACCTACGTCAATAGATGATGGGTTTGAAACAAGAAAGACAATGATGAAGATGGGTGAATTCCAAACCCACCCTGCAAACCCAAATCCAACATCAACAGAAGCTACACAACAACACCCTCAAAACCCAGAAATCACACACAACATCCACCACCACACTCCTCAAAACCCAGAAATCACACTCAGCAACACAACATTCTTCACCACAACACAGACCCAGTTGCAGAGATGGTTCAGTTTCCCTTGCAAGCCTCAGCTGTGGATTCCCGGTGGTTCTGGGGTGTGGCTGGGTGAATCAATCACCAAGCTTCTACCTTTTCTCTGATTTGGCTTCAGATCTGAACAAGGATGGAGGTTCTGTGAAGTAGATCGAAGCCATGCAAGGTTGTGTTTCCATCGATTGAACCAGAACAGAGTTGCTTCCTTCGAAGCACCCAGTCTTCCACCGCATCTCGGTCGCGCATCACATCAGCGGCGAGGTCGCGGAGGTCGACGAGCCACGCGGAGGGAGTAGTGGTCGCGAAGCTAGTCAACATCGCCTCCGATGCTGGCGCCGACGAAGGTGTGGTTAGGGTTTGCGAGGAAGGAGGTGAGGGAGCGGTGGGGGTGGTCGAGGATCTAAAGGCCGGAGAAATCGTTGGCACTGGCGGCGGCGAGGGAGGGGGAGAAGTGGGTGAGGATGGTGAAGCTTCAGCAATTCTGGAGAAGAAGGATTTAACCTAATTTTATATTTTATCATTTTTAATTTTTGTGATTAATAAATATGTATTTTTTATTTTATTTTTTAAAACCGGAAAACCTACAATAGCAAGTCAAAAGGGAGGTGGTGCAACTATAGACAAAAAAAAACTGGTCCATAGTAAACGGCTCCAGACAGTAGTTGCCGTTTTTGCGCAATTCTTGCAAACAGTGAACAAAATGTTGGGTCATGATTTTGGTTCCCTTTCAGTTGTTTCCTTGTAAATACTACAGTGCAATCGAAACAGTATTATGTTCGTCAGAAGCCAATTCAAATTTTTTTTGGTACAAGTGTTATTGTCTCTTTCATTCAACATTGGAGAGATTAATAAATTATTTTTTATTCTATTTCTCATATCAACCACAAATACACCATGTTTATATAAAGATAAATTAAGAGGGAGGAGAGCTGAGGATGACAAACTCAACTCCATCACTCCCTCCAAGAGTAAAATACAAAATGTAAGATCACATTCACGTGTGAGTGAATGCATATTATGGCCTCAAATGAGGAAACATAATACCAAAGTAAATAAAAGCCTGGTGTATGTACCATAAATTAATAATGCAACACATAGATATTGTACTCAACAATAGCATTGTTTGTCTTGGGAGAGAACCAATGAGTTCTAAGCTCAGCATATCCCCTTGCAAAACGAAAGAGTCCACTCCCACCAATCACAGGCATTTCCCTCACCTTGTTGAAAACAGGATTCCTCCCCAAAACAGTGATGGTGCTCCCATTGTACTTCCCTTCAGTGATTGCAAAGTTCATGGCCATGATCAGATCAACCTCACTCTGTGATGTGGAGGCATAGAACCCTTGTGCTTTCCCCACCAATTTGGAGCTCAATTGGGGTCCCAGTGTCAAAGGGTTCTCAATCATGTTCACCAAACCAAAGGCTGTGTTTGAGTTCTTCAATGGTGGGGGAACAATTACCACAGAAGAAGGGTTGGTTCCACTCACTATGTCATGCCAGAAGAACCTGAAATGGCTCAGCTTCTCTTGCTTTTCCAAACCCAACAGTTTGGGATCCAATGAACGCCCGAAATCTTCATCAGTTTTTTCTTGATCTGTGTTGAGAGATGCAGAGAGAGTGCAGAGGAGGAAGAAGATGAGGAATTGTGGGAACATGGTTATGGAGGAAGCTCCTATGTTGTTCAGTCACAACTAGAATGAGGTGAGGATAGAAATTTAAGGTGTAAATAAGCATATTTTTTTTCAAACTAACGCATCCAATAGTGAAACTTATTTCTGATTTCACAGTCACTGCATTAAGAGATACATAACTGACCAATGATTTTTTTTTTTCATGATAAGAGTTGATATTCAAATTGAGTAATTTTCAACCACTTAATTCAAAAATGAAGTGTTAAGCCATTTTGTCAGCTCACTTGATTGTAAATGGACATTTAAACCCACTTACCGTGATTTATTGTGATAGCAAATGAAATATCAATGGTAGTGGGTTGGCATGATAATTCATTGGTGGCAACTTTCTACTTTCTACAAACATTGATGTGTGCACTTACTTTTTCAAGAAACAGTCCTCTCATTTCTAGTTCTCTTTCAAGGGGTAAATAAAGGACAAAAACATTCCTCATTTCTAGTTCTCTTTGAAGGGGTAAATAAAGGACAAAAACATTCCTCCTTTGAAATATAAGGTCAATATACACATAGACATACACATAATCGTAATGTAAGCCACATAGCAAAAACAAGTGTCAGTACCTCTAGAAATGCGAAGCGGTCGCCTTTGTACTCATCTGGGACCATGTAAGGGTGTGAGACCTTGATATACCAAGGAGTGTATTCGCCAGTGGTCTGAAAAGGGAAAGCAGCTTCTTCCGACAGATGGCAAATGTGATCATTCCAGTGCGCAAATCGACGATCACACTCCCGGCACGTAACTGACGATGGTAGGGGATCTGGCACATACTGGATCCGGCCAAACTGTCTGATGACTCGATCTGGGAGGTATGGGAATATCATCCCGGCATGCCTGATAAATCCCCTATACAAGGCAACCTGAGGGAAGGGCCAGTGAGCATAATGCTCTACATAAGGTCTCCAAATCACAGAACTGGCCGGAAACGTATCCAGGTTCATCCTCTTCTGCGCAACCTCAGTAGTCCCTCGAAGCGCCTCCCAATTTAGTGCAACGGGCCTGTCTGGCGTGTAGGCAGGGTTGTCCCTGCGCTCAAACAAGGATCCGGGGAAGTGGGCAAACACCCATGACTGCAAAAGAGAAAATGCCAAAGTATGATGCTAATTATTTAAAAACAATGACAACAAACGTTTTAACAATAATTACAAAGAAATAACAATACCTGCAGAAGAGATAAATAACCAGCAACAGACTTAGCACCGTTCCTGCTGGCCTCCCCGAGCTGACCATACAAGTAAGCCAAAGTGGCAGCTCCCCAGTTCCACCTTGATGCATTCTCAACATCTTCAAACAGAGACAAATACACAGCACCAATATATGTGTTGCTCTTGTCACAGAAAAGGGTCATGCCAATCAACCGCAGCATGTAAGCTCGGCATGCAGGAACTTCATTGTTGGCCGCTACGTGTTTCTCCACAATAGCTTGGAGAAAGCTAAAGCGAAGAGATGGACCCCTACAAGCATCAAACTCCTCCATCACAAGCTCAATGTCCACATCAAGTAACTGAGCAACCGCAGGAGCCGCATCTTCCCTAGTCGGGTTACCAAAGGAGAAGAACTCACCCTCTACAGGCAAGTGGAGTAATGCTGAGACATCTTCAAGTGTGATCGTCGTTTCCCCCCAGGGTAAGTGGAAAGATGACGTCTCAGGATGCCATCGCTCAACAAAAGCAGAAATAATGCTCTGGTCAACACTCGGGCTTGTGCATTTCATCACCCACCGCAAACCTGCATCATGCACCGCACCCCTTATGTACCGAGCATGATGAACTACAGGATGACACATCCTCCCATGATTATAGGTCTTGAGCACGCCTCTAGTCTCATAATTTGGCCGCTTGTATGGCCTCCATATGTCACGAGCTATATGTTCGCCATACTTAGTCAACAAGCAAAGGTCAAACGGACCTCCCTCATACCACAACCTGTTCTCATCGTCCTCATCACCAGACTCCTCCTCAAACTCCGCCTCAAGGTCAGCACCGACATCCTCCTCAGCCTCCTCTTCACCACTAGTCTCCTCCTCACCACTAGTCTCCTCCGCCTCAGTGTCACCATCCTGCTGATCAACCATAATCTCATCATCCTGCTGATCCTGTACAGCAGGCTCTTGTTCAGCATTCCTACCCCTTCCTCTACCCCTTCCTCTATTAGCCTCTTCTGACAGTTTGCGGTTAGAAGCATGAGTGGAGCTACGATCCCGTGGAGCAGTAGGTTCAGTAGAAGGACCAACAACACGGGCAGTTTTCCTAGGAGGCCTGAAAATTAAAAATACAAAAATTTATACTCATACACAACAATTTATTAACATAAACAACAGTTTATTAACATAAACAACAGTTTGCTAACATAAAAAATAATTTATAAACATTCAGAGAAAATTCAGAGAGAATTAAAAAAAAAATTGACAGGCTAACCGCACTTAAACATGCGGTAGGCATAAAAAATTTGACAGGCGAACCGCACTTAAACATGCGGTAGGCATAAAACCTGTCCGCGGTTTAGAGTGCGGGAAAGTCACGACACATCCTCCCATGGCAGAATCAAATCGAGGGACTGAATTTTGACACAAAATACAACCTAAGCCTCAAAAACTTGTAAGAAATAACTTACATTGTTGTTCTTCTTGTGGGTTATGGGTTGTTGTTGTATTTTGTGGGTTTCTCCTTCTTGACTTGGTCTCCTTCTTCCTCTTCTACTTCAACTTCTTCTTCTTACTGGTTGTCCTCCTTTCTCTTCCTCTTCTTGACTTGGTTGTGGGTTAATGTGGGTTTGTGAGGATTGAAACTTTTGAAATTGGGTGGGAGAGGAAGATGGTATACGGTTGAAAGAGGGGGGAGGGTTTGTAGAGATAAGGTAGTTTTTTTTTTTAAATTTAAATTACTGAAGGGTATTTTAGTCTTTTTATAAATTTGGAGATGACTGACTTAGCAAAAAAGGGGGCGCGAATAGTCTCTGTCAAAAGTTAAAACACATTGCATTAACCATTAAGTGTAAAACGCTAACTTGATTGACATATCTATAAGACTAAAATCACACGAAATGATGTAGTGGCAGTAATAAAACGCCAATCTAGTTGACACATTATTCTTGACATAACAAAACACCAACTGGGTTGGCACATTCCAAAAAGCACAAAATTCCAATTGCCAGCTTGGGCTCACATAGGAGATTCTCTAAAATTGTTAAATAATTGCTTTAGCAATTTGTGATTTGAGGAGTCAGAGTTTCCTATTATCAGACAGTTCCATTCTCCTTAACGCTTTGTTGGTCTTTCCATCTTAGCATATGCTAAGTTTGGTAATTAATTAGCTTTTTTAATATTTCTTAAAGGAGACTTGAGGTTTTGCATGTATTAAATGCATTAAACCATAAAGCTCTAATACATTTATATTAAATACATTAAAATATTAAATATATTAAAAACTGAAAAAATTATTTAATAAAAAAACTATTCAACTACTTATATTAAATAACAATATTTATAAACTTAAAATTGACTTGAGCTTTGCATTTGACAAATATTAAAAATTAAAATTAAAAATAAATAATATTTATTAATAAATCATTTATATAAAATACTTTTAAATCTATATATCTTCTATATATCTATCTTTTATATATATATATATATATATATATATATATATATATATATATATATATGAGTTTACCATTATATTAGTCCCTGTCTTTGTGTCGCCGTTTGAACTAAGTCCCTCGCTGGAAAAATTATTGTAAAAGATCCTCTTGTTTATAAATTGTTTGGGGCGGGTCCTCACCGGAGCACGGAGCTCCGGCGAGTGATGATTTGGATTGCTGACTGAGATAAAAAATGCTTACATGGATTTTAAAAAATAATAAATAAATTACACATAAGAAAATTAGATAAAACTAACAAAAATAAAATTAATTAACAAAACTAACTCTAATTTAATTAACAAAAACTAATTAACCCCAATTCTTTTTTGATCAAGAACAAGGAAATTCAGTTTAAAAAAAAAACGAACAAGAAAATTCATTGTGACTATAAATCAAGCTTGTCGATGTACATTATAGATTCATACAATCTAACCCCAGCAATGTCTTTGAATGGGTCTCCCACTGTGTCTCCTGTAATTCATCTTCATTAATATTGAATCTTCCCCTGGTCTTCACTTTCAGGAAAAAAAAAAATCCCCTGGTCTTCAACATCATTACCAGAACCTAGAAGCACAAACCCAGATCCACACCCACCACCTTTAGTCACTTCTATTCATCGAATTGCAGCCAAAGGTAGAGCCTTTCTTTCCCCTTCATTCAAATCCCCTTCCAATCGCAGATCCAAAACACGAAAAAGAAACACAATCGCAGATGCCCTCACTCACCTTGTTCTCCTTCTCCTTCTCTCATAAACTCATATTGGGGGGTTTGAGGTTTAGGGTGGCGGCGGGGTTGAGGTTTAGGGTGGCGGTGGGGAGTGGGTGGTTTGGGTTTCGATTGGGGTGAGGTTGGGGTTAAGGGTGGCGGTGGGGAGTGGGTGGGTATGGTGTTCGTGAGGTTGAGGTGGCTTTCTGGAGTATGCCTTCTGGGCTCCATTGGGGAGGTGCTGTGTTGCTCTGTTACATTTGAATATGAAAGAAGCACAGGAAGGTGTTGACACACAATAAGAAGGTGCAAGAATGGTTGAAGAAGAAGGTGGTGGCTGAATTCATGGTGTGTGTGAGAGAGAATGGAGATGAGTGTGGTTATGGCTATGAGTGGTTTGATTGGGTGGAGAGAGGAAGAGTTGTGTTGATGTCAGGGGATTGGAATTAGAAGATGAGGAGAAGAAGAACCCTAATTTAATTTGGGAATTTGGGGGAATTGGGATTAATTAGTTTATGTTAATTAAATTAGGGTTAGTTTTGTTAATTGATTTTCTTTTTGTTAATTTAATTTAATTTTCTGATGTGTAATTTATTTATTAATTTTTATTAATTTTTAAAATCCACATAAGCATTTTTATCCCAATCAGCAATCCAAATCATCACTCACCGGAGCCCGGAGCTCCGGTGAGGACCCGCCCCAAACAATTTACAAACAAGAGGATTGTAATTCAGGTTCCCTCTGATACGATTGTCCTACACGATGCTGGGACAAGAGGTTCGACAATCGCTTAACAATAAACAAAACTTAACAACAAAACAATAACACTTAGAAGTTGTTAACCCAGTTCAGTGAAAACTTTCACCTACGTCTGGAGGGTTTGCACCCAAAGAAAGGAAATCCACTATCTCAAGATTCAGGAATTACAGACACTCATGAACACCTCAGTTCATAGTTCACTTCCTAATCTACCCAGTGTATTTCTACTTAGAATCTCAACCTAAGTATGAGAGCCCCTCTCACTTTCTCTCAATCACTGCCACAGTGATTGGTAAACACAATGAACAATCAGAGTTTGAATGTAATCAAACAACACAGAACCCTTCTTTGCTTTATAGAATCAGTGAGCAAAGAGGATTCACAAATAACAAAGAACGAAGCACACTAACAAATCCTAAAACACACGATCTCTCTTTCAGCTTCGGTCATCTTCACGTTTTAGGTCTTCATCCTTTTATAGACTTCAGCAGCGGTAGCATGGGCTTTAGGGTTAGCACGGGCTGAAGAAACAGATTCCAATAACAGCAATTTGAAAACGCAATCTTGATAGATTCGGTTTCTTATTGCACAAGTAAAGATAGAAATCAATCTTTTAACAAAGATTGTTTCAACAAATAACAACCCAACAACTAAAGCCCTTTTGGAATAGTTACTTGCTCCTCAAGTAACTCAAAAACATATCTTCAGCAAATCTTCAGAAGGCCCATAACAGAAACACAAGCTGAGGACTGATGTCCTAGCTTCACGAGGTCAGATGCCACGGCATCTGCTTCGACAATCAGTTGTTTTGACAAAATGCAAGGCAACATGTTCCAACAATCTCCCCCTTTGTCAAATTTTGTCTAAAACAACTCACAATCAGAGAGGATAAAAACTGGAGAAAAAACTCTCCCCCTTAGTCAGAACTCCCCCTCAAACAAACGCATCTACACAACCCACTATCATACTTCAGAAGGCATAGTCGGAACAAAACACTTTAGCAGCACAAACACACAACCAGAGGTACAATCAGCCTTAGCACATGATAACATCAAAATGGATCAGTTTGAACATCATCGTATCAGAAATACTACCATCAGAAGTACTGCTCATCAGAGGCAACATTTCAGAAACAAACATAGCCATCGTCTTGAACTTGTCTTCAGACCAGAGCTAACACTATCAGAACACACATAGCACAGTAGAAACAGAAGCAACTTCTCACAACTTCTGAGAACATGAACATCTGAACCAAAACAAACTTCTGATCTGCGAACATCTGAACAAAAACAACTTCTGATCTGCGAACATCTGAACAAAAACAACTTCTGATCTGCGAACATCTGAACAAAACAAACTTCTGAACAAAAACAAACTTCTGATATAAAACATCTTCTGAACTAAAACATCTTCTGAACTAAAACATCTTCTGATCTAAAACATCTTCTGAACTAAAACATCTTCTGAACTGAAACATCTGAACAGAACCAACTTCTGAACCTCAAACTTCTGAACATAAACAACTTCTGAACCACAAAACTGCTCAAAAACAAATTTCTTCTGATCTGAAACTTTAAAACTACTCCCCCTTTTTAGCACAAATTTGCAAAGGGTGCATCCAAAACAAAAGACAAGATCAAAATCAAAGCAAACTATGCTTCAGAACCGGACTTTTCCTTGGAACCTTCGGCACTTCTCTCTGTACTTGCTTCAGATCCTTCCTCCTCGTCGCTTTGTTCAACATCTTGACGTTCTTCTTCTTGTAACTTGAGTAGCAACGCATCAACTTTGAGCTTCCTGGCAGTACTCACCCGGATTGTTTCTTGTAAAGCCTTGGAGACTTCCAGTAATTCAGCAATTATGGCCTTAGTGTCAGATGCAGTCACAGTAGGCGCAGATGTTTTGCTAGTTGGTAAGGCAATGTCGAGAACATGTGGGTCCATAAACAAACGTTGATCCAAAGTGATTGGAACACCACAAGACATAGCCACATCATCAGCTCTGAGAATCTGAGGATGTTGCTTCAGAATGATCTCAGTAAGAAGTGATGGAAACGAAACAGGCAGCTTCACAGCACAAGTATCAGCATGCTTCAATGTCTGCTCAAACACAAAAGTTCCAAAATCAAAATCAATAGACTTGCCTATCCGATAGATTAATTTGGCAAGCGTTGCAGAAACTCCAGAAGTATGCTGAGTAGGAACCCAATTCACAGCACCAATCCTGTTAAGAATAGCATACTTCACACTCAAATTTCCAGTAGAGAGCAGTTTCTTGCTAGGCCACTTCTTCACATAACCAGCGCTAAGTTCCTTGGCCACAACATCCATGGACACTTCTTCATCAACAAAGGCAATAGCACTTCTGCCAAGTGCTTGATTGATCACAGCAGGTGAGAACACAACACATTCAGCTCTCACATAGACTTTCCTGAATTCTGCACTATCAGGACGTCCCACATCAACAGAGAGATTTACCAAGAACTCTCTCACAAGCCTCTCATAGCACCTACCAACATTCTGAATAGTCTTCATCAGACCTGCTTTCTCAATAAGTGCAATAACATCTCTACATTCAAGAACATCAGAGCCAACTTCCCTTTCCTTGGCCATTCTCCTCTTGCAAACAAACTTCCACTTCTGAACATTCTCTTCTAAGTGAAAAGACACTCTATCAATAGGAACGGCAGGAACATTCTGAGGAATACGCTTACCAGAAAACTTCTTTTTCTCAGAAGATCGAATGTTCTGAACACCGACTTCAACATCTGATTCAGAGTCTTCAACGTCAACTGGAGTCTTCCTCTTCTTCTTCTCAGTGGGAGTCTTGTCTTCCTTTTGCTTTCCCTTACTCTTCACACTAGCCTGTCGGGACTTGTAGGTTATAGGTGAAGACTTGGATTTCTTTGATGGAGTAGGAGTGACTTCAGGAGAAGAAACCCTTCTTTTCTTCTTCATCCTCGCAGCAACACTATCAGCAAAGGACTCAGTCAGAGGAACATCATCAGAAGCATCATCAGAGATGTTCTGAACAGAGGCTGGAGCCTGGTTTGGCTCTTCAGAATTGGTACCCTCAGAGTTACCATTCTTTGGATCAGCATCCTTTGAAGAGGATGACACAGAGATGTCTGGCTGGGCAGCATTGCCTGAATCTTCATGAGAAGTGGAATCCTTTCCAGAATTTTCTTGAGCAGAACTTTCCTTAGACCTGGATGTCTCAACATTAGGTACAACATCAGGCACAGTAGAATCTTCATCATTGATCTCCTCTTCGTTAGGAACAATTGGGGCTTTGCTGTTCTTGACCTGTGATTCGTAGACCTTACACGTTGGGTTTTTTGATCGCATCTTCTTGAAGACTTTCTTGGACACAGAAGATGGTTGAGAAGTATCACTCTTCAAACCCATACACTTGACTCCTTTTGCAGTTCTCTCAATCTTAGCCTTGACAGATTCCTTCCTTCCTGAGCTTTGAGACATGATGAATCGAGAGTAAATACAAACAGAGTACAGAACAATGAGCACAACTTTCAGATGAACGATGATAAGTCTTGAAAAAGATAGATGCACAAGCGGTTGAGAGAACACAATTTGACCGTTGAAGGTAGTTATAGGATAAGCGAACCATGAAGTAACCTTCTCTCTGCTGATGTCACAACGGCAGTTAATGATGAACAAAAGTAAACTAGCCGTTGACACATATGGACACGCTAATCGCTATGCATCAAAAAGGAAAATCCCTAGATTTCCTCTTAATTTTTCAAATGTAAGTGCATCAAGGGGTTTTGTGAAAATATCAGCCAATTGCTTGTCAATTGTAACATGTTCCAAGTTGACAATTTTATCCTCCACCAAGTCTCTAATGAAATGATGTCTAATGTCAATATGCTTGGTCCTGCTATGCTGTATGGGATTCTTGGAAATATTGATTGCACTGAGATTGTCGCAGTACAATGTCATGACATCCTGCTCAACATCATACTCTTTCAACATTTGCTTCATCCACATGAGTTGAGTACAACTACTTCCGGCTGCAATATATTCTGCTTCAGCTGTAGACAATGAGACACAATTCTGCTTCTTGCTAAACCATGAAATCAGATTATTCCCTAGAAAGAAACATCCACCAGATGTGCTTTTTCTATCATCTGCACTGCCTGCCCAATCGGCATCACAGAAACCAACTAACGAAGAATTTGTATCATGAGTATAGAGAATACCATATTCACTCGTGCCATTGATGTACTTGATAATTCTCTTGACTTGTAGCAGATGACTAGCCTTAGGAGCTGCTTGATATCTTGCACATACACCTACTGCAAAGGTGATATCTGGTCTGCTGGCAGTGAGATACAACAAGCTTCCAATCATGCTTCTATAGAGACTTTGATCAACATCTTCTCCTTGCTCATCTTTGGACATCTTGATGTGTGTAGCAGCAGGGGTTCTCTTGTGACCAGCCTTTTCAAGACCAAATTTCTTGACTAGGCCTTTAGCATACTTACTCTGAGATATGAACATGGAATCCTCCATTTGCTTGACTTGTAGTCCTAGAAAATAATTCAGTTCACCAACTAAGCTCATCTCAAATTCAGATTTCATTTGTTGAACGAAATGTGCCACCATTGAGTTAGACATTCCTCCAAAAACAAAGTCATCCACATAAATCTGTGCTATCATGAGCTTTCCTTTGTCATTCTTTACAAACAGAGTTTTATCAATTCCTCCCTTGCAGTAACCATTGCTTACGAGAAACTCAGTTAATCTTTCATACCAAGCCCTAGGTGCTTGCTTCAAACCATACAAGGCCTTCCTCAACTTGTACACATGATCTGGATGATGTGGATCTGTAAATCCTTTAGGCTGTTCAACATAAACTTCTTCATTCAAATAGCCATTCAGAAAAGCACTCTTCACATCCATTTGATAAAGTCTGAACTTCAAGAGACAAGCAACACCTAACAAGAGTCTTATAGATTCCAGTCTAGCTACTGGAGCAAAGGTCTCATCAAAATCAACTCCTTCTATCTGAGTATATCCTTGAGCAACAAGCCTTGCTTTATTCCTTGTGACTGTTCCAGCTTCATCTGATTTGTTCTTGAAGATCCACTTGGTGCCAATGATGTTTACTTCTTCAGGTCTGGGCACTAACTCCCACACTTCATTTCTTCTGAACTGCTCTAGCTCTTCTTGCATAGCATTTATCCAGTATTCATCAGTGAGAGCTTCATTAACATTCTTGGGTTCTATTTTAGAGATGAAACAACTGTGAGCAATAATACTTCTGGATCTGGTAGTCACCCCTTCTTGAAGATTACCAATAATGTTTTCTTGAGGATGATTCTTCTGAACCCTGATTGATGGAGCTTTGTTTGATGTGATATCTTTGTCTTCCTTTTCATCAGCACTTGTTTCTGACTCATTGTCTAGGGCGGTTGCTGGAGCATTGGCTGGAACATCAGTACCATCATCATCTTCATTCAGAACTGCTTCTTCCTTCTTGCTTGGTTCATCATCCACAGTCACATTCACAGATTCCATCATGGTCCTCGTGCGAGAGTTAAAAACTCTATAAGCTTTGCTGTTCATAGAATACCCCATGAAAATTCCTTCATCACTTCTAGGATCAAGCTTCCTCTTAGGATCACGATCTGCAAGAATATAACATTTACTTCCAAAGATGTGAAAGTATTTTACAGATGGCTTTCTACCTTTCCATAGCTCATATTGTGTAGAGGATGTCCCTGCCCTGATGGTGACTCTATTATGTATGTAACAAGCAGTACTCATAGCTTCAGCCCAGAACTGGTGTGGAATCTTCTTAGCATGTAACATTACTCTGGCTGATTCCTGGAGAGTTCTATTTTTCCGTTCAACAATTCCATTCTGCTGTGGAGTGATGGGGGCAGAAAATTCATGGCTAATACCTTCTGTTCCACAGAACTCCAAGAATTTTGAATTCTCAAACTCCCTTCCATGATCACTTCTGATTCTTACAATCACACAGTCCTTCTCATTCTGAAGTCTCAAACATAGGCTCTTGAATATTTCAAATGTCTCTGATTTTTCTCTCATAAATTCAACCCATGTATACCTTGAAAAGTCATCTACACAGACAAACACATACCTCTTTCCTCCCAAGCTTTCAACTTGCATGGGACCCATGAGATCCATGTGAAGCAATTCCAGAACCTTCGTTGTGGTCTGATGCTGGATCATCTTGTGAGACACCTTGGTTTGCTTACCAATCTGACATTCTCCACATAGCTTCCCTTCTCCCAAGCTCAGATTGGGCAATCCCCTTATTGCTTCATCAGCTATAACTTTTTGCATGCTCCTGTAGTTGAGATGTCCTAGTCTTTGATGCCATGCATTCACCTCACCTTCTTTAGTTAACATACATCTGGAAACATGAGCTTTTTCTTCTGATGTCCACATGTAACAGTTGTCTTTTGATCTGACTCCTCTCATCACAACCTTTTCATCATCAGTGGTCACAACACATTCTATCTTATTGAACTTCACATCATACCCTTGATCGCACAGTTGACTTATGCTGATTAGGTTGGCAGTTAAGCCATTTACAAGCAACACATTGTTCAAGTTAGGAGATTCTGTGCTAACAAGCTTTCCTACCCCCTTGATCTTTCCTTTAGCTCCATCTCCAAAAGTAACATAGTTAGTGGAGTGACTTCTGATATCTTGCAAGAAGCTCTTGTTTCCTGTCATGTGCTTTGAGCAGCCACTATCAAAATACCAATCTTCTTCTGATGATGCTCTGAAGGACGTGTAGGCTACCTGACATCTGACTTCACCCTTGGGCTTCCATTCCTTCTTCATCTTAACAGGCCTTTTATCGTGCATCTGAGGATAGCCATATAACCTGTAACAGTAAGGCTTTATGTGACCATTCTTACCACAGTAGTGACACTTCCAAAGTACAATTTTCTCAAGCTTGAGCTGGGATTTCCCATGTTGAGGTACATGTCGAGGCAATGGATCTGACAACTGATAATTTCTGGGCTTCTTGAATTCAGTTTGTTTTGCAGCAGACACAAACTTCTTTGATCCTTTTTGACCTTCTTTGTTCGTTGTTCTGTAGTCAAAACCAATTCCCTTCAGACTCCCTCCTTGCTTGCTAGTTTCTTTCAGAATCTCATCAAGCATGTCAGAACCACTGTTTAGCATTCTAACAGATTTATGAGTGGCTTCAAGTTTTCTTGTCAGAATTGTTACTTCCTCTTGAAGTCCTGCATTAATCAATATTAGGTTAGCTTTTTCCATAACATCAGCATTATTAAACTTACTTTGCCATTCCTCCAGATCCTCCTTCAGTTTTGTGCTGAGCTCTTTCAACCTTTCATTCTGAGACACAAGTTGCTCTATCTCACTTTGCTTTTCTCTCACAAGTTTACATGCTTCTTCCCACTTGTTGTGTAGCAGCTTGTAAGTTTCAGCCAATTCCTCATCAGAGATGTCTTCATCACTTGTCTCAGACTCACAGATAGTTCCAGAGAAAGCATTGACTTTGTTTGCAGATATCTCCTCCTCATCTTCAGTGTCTTCATCTGACCAAGTTACCATCATACCTTTCTTTTGCTTCTTCAGATAAGTGGCACATTCAGACATGATGTGACCATATCCTTCACATTCATGACATTGAACTCCATTGTTCTGAACAGGTCTTTCTTCTTCCTTGGTCTTCCTCTGAGAGTTTGAAAACTTGGGTTTGTTATCGAACTTCATGTCCTGGGCATTAGGTCTGGTTCTTTTGTCAATCTTCCTCAAAGCCCTGTTGAATTTTTTTGCTAGCATGGCCAGAGCCTCAGAAAAATTTTCACCCTCACAGTCTTCATCATCACCTTCATCAGTGTTAGACACAAAAGCAATACTCTTATTCTTCTTCTCAGATTTTCCACTCAGTTTCAACTCAAATGTCTGCAAGGAGCCAATAAGTTCATCAACCTTCATGTTCTCAATGTCTTGAGCCTCCTCAATTGCAGTGACTTTCATAGCAAACTTCTGAGGAAGAGATCTCAGAATTTTCCTTACAAGTCACGGAAGCATGTGGAATTCTGAAATGAAGAGATCCCAAAGCAAATGAAGCATTAGACAAGTCACGGACACGCATGTGGAATTCTGAAATAGTCTCTTCTTCAGTCATCATCAGATTTTCAAATTGAGTAGTAAGCATCTGAAGTCTTGACATCCTTACTCGAGTAGTTCCTTCATGTGCAGTTTTCAGAATTTCCCAAGCATCCTTTGCCACAGTACATGTATTGATCAGCCTAAACATATTCTTGTCAACTCCATTAAAAATAGCATTTAGAGCCTTTGAATTTCCAAGTGCAGCTTCATCTTCAACACTGGTCCATTCTTCTTCAGGTTTTTCCACAACAGTAGTAGAGGTGCCTTCAACCTCAGCCTTAGTGGGGTGCTTCCAACCCTTGACAATAGCTTTCCAAGTCTTGTTGTCAATCGATTTGAGAAAGGCTGTCATGCGAACCTTCCAGTAGTCATAGTTAGTACCATCCAGAATGGGTGGCCTGTTGACTGATCCTCCCTCCTTGTTATCCATGAGAACTTGAATAAACTCCCTGGAGCTCACCCAACCAGAACAGGGTGCCTGCTCTGATGCCAATTGTAATTCAGGTTCCCTCTGATACGATTGTCCTACACGATGCTGGGACAAGAGGTTCGACAATCGCTTAACAATAAACAAAACTTAACAACAAAACAATAACACTCAGAAGTTGTTAACCCAGTTCAGTGAAAACTTTCACCTACGTCTGGAGGGTTTGCACCCAAAGAAAGGAAATCCACTATCTCAAGATTCAGGAATTACAGACACTCATGAACACCTCAGTTCATAGTTCACTTCCTAATCTACCCAGTGTATTTCTACTTAGAATCTCAACCTAAGTATGAGAGCCCCTCTCACTTTCTCTCAATCACTGCCACAGTGATTGGTAAACACAATGAACAATCAGAGTTTGAATGTAATCAAACAACACAGAACCCTTCTTTGCTTTATAGAATTAGTGAGCAAAGAGGATTCACAAATAACAAAGAACGAAGCACACTAACAAATCCTAAAACACACGATCTCTCTTTCAGCTTCGGTCATCTTCACGTTTTAGGTCTTCATCCTTTTATAGACTTCAGCAGCGGTAGCATGGGCTTTAGGGTTAGCACGGGCTGAAGAAACAGATTCCAATAACATCAATTTGAAAACGCAATCTTGATAGATTCGGTTTCTTATTGCACAAGTAAAGATAGAAATCAATCTTTTAACAAAGATTGTTTCAACAAATAACAACCCAACAACTAAAACCCTTTTGGAATAGTTACTTGCTCCTCAAGTAACTCAAAAACATATCTTCAGCAAATCTTCAGAAGGCCCATAACAGAAACACAAGCTGAGGACTGATGTCCTAGCTTCACGAGGTCAGATGCCACGGCATCTGCTTCGACAATCAGTTGTTTTGACAAAATGCAAGGCAACATGTTCCAACAATGATCTTTTACAATAAATTTTCTGGCGAGGGACCTAGTTCAGACGGCGACACAAAGACAGGGTAATATGATGCTTAACCCTATATATATATATATATATATATATATATATATATATATATATAAATCAAAATCACACTTGAGTTTTAGTATTAAATATATAAGCAAAACTTAAGTGTTGCATTGTATTAAAAGAATCAAAACAAAATTGTAATAAATATATTAAACCATAATAAAATTAAAATTGAAAAAATTTATATTGTCCAAAACTATTCAACTACTTACATTAAATAACAACATTCATAAACTTAAAATTTACTTGAGTTTTGCATTTGACGAATATTAAAAATTAAAATTAATAATCAAATAATACTTACTAATAAATAATTCAGATAAAGTAGTTTTAAAATTAAAAAATTATATTTATATGTTTTTTTATAGGCAAATGTTAGTTATTAGAAATGTTTGTAAATTAATCTCTCCTCCAGGTTCGAGCTCGGGACCCTTCACCCCACCCAACCCTTATGTCCCATTATATTATATATATATATATATATATAACCCTCTGATACCAAGAGGGGGTCGGAAGCAGAAGGAGGGGGATGAGAAGAGGATTAAGAGAAGTAGGACGCCACCACGGAGGGAGTTTTTGGATAGAGCTTAGATAGAGAGTTTAGAGAGAGAACACTGAGAGAATTCCTTCTGTAAGTTCTCCTTCAGTTTTCCTTTCTTTCAATCTTTTCTGTTTTTAAGTTTCAGTTTTTCAGTTTTTAAGTTTCAGTTTTGTAATCTATGTTTATGTAATATATATCTTGTTCAAGTTTTATTTTCCTGTTTATGGAAGGCTGAGCCTCCTGTTTTAATTCCTGTTTTTAATTTCTGCAAGTTTTATTTTTCTGTTTATGGAAGGCTGAGCCTCCTGCTTTAATTCCTGTATTTAATTTTCTGCAAAAAGCCCCTCCGTGGTGGCGTCCTACTTCTCTTAATCCTCTTCTCATCCCCCTCCTGGAAGAGGAAGAAACAAAGAAAAAAAGCAAAGGTATTATAATCTCTGACTCTTTAATCTTATCTGGGCCCACTGCCCATCAATCTGGACCCACTGTCCAAAATCTGAGCCCACTGCTCAAAACCAATCTTCACAACCAAAACAAACCAAAGCTGATTATGCTTTATCAATTCCAACTCTCCTTGCCTTCAAACAAGCAGGCCTGGATAATGTCCTCAGGGACTCATCAATTTACCAAATAAATCTTGGGCCAGCATCGCTGATAAAGATGATGACCTAGATCTCCAATCCCTCCAATCTTTTATTGAAAGAACAAAAAGCTTAGCAACTCATGATGGAAAGAAACCAGTTGTTGTTGCCCAATCTAGCCCAGTTACCCAATCTAACCCAAAATCGAATATTTGACCAAAACTATCTCCAAATTCCAAACCTTGATTGAACCAGAATGGTGGGACCATTCAGGAGGGAACCTCGCCAATAAAATTGGTACTAAACTTTTCCCTGGTTATCTTGATCCAATCCACCCAAACAAAACCCAGAGATTCTATGAGTTTATCTTGGTTGATACAAACAGTGTGGATATTAAGCATTTTAGGGATAAAAATGACAACTCCCTAATTACCCACTCCACACTCCAAATTCTCCGTGTCCTTCGTCCCACTGACTTTGGACCCAATCCAAACACCTACAGAAAATTTTCCCAGAATTTGACCCTATAGGTTTTAATTATTGGATTACATCAAAGCTTGGGAATTTACAATCCTTGGCCTGCAAAACCAAAATTTCAAGCATTCTTGGCTCATTTACTTCAAATGGACCAACAAATATTCCTTTCCAATTTGGTTCCATTCTTGGTGGAGCTTCTTTGGTCCAACTACTGAAATCTTTCCCCCTGAAGTTCTGGAGGGATACAATCTTTTCCTGAAACATTGGGACAAAGAGTTTAACAATTATCCTGATTGTTTAAACTTTTATACAATCTTTTCCCTTTCTTGGGTATTCTCTTGGAGGTACGGTCTTAAAGCCAAACCCCAACCAATTCTCAACAAACATGCCCTTATCAAGTGGTGGAAGGCTTTTGATGCTTCCAAAGCTCACAAGGATAAAGTAATTCAATGGTTCAAAAACAACCAGAAATATCTCAAGCATGCAAGTCCGCAAACCAGCCTCTTGCTAAATCAAAAGGCCCACATCACAGCGGCCCTTGCAGGAGCTTCAACAGAAGAAGACTTGCTAAGAAATCTTCAATCTGCTCTTCAATTATTGAAGGAACCAATTAAGCAAGCCTCATCTTCAAAGGCCCCTCAACACAAAGTCTCCGAGCCATCCTCTCTTGGGTCGTCAGATTTGTCCAAACCACAGAATCAGATGATGATGACTTCTGCTAAGTTTGTCGTCTTGTAATCATTTTTATTCTGTAATAATTCAATTTTTGTACTGTAGCAAATAGTAAAATTGACTTTTTACTGTAGCAAATAGTGCCAGTCAAATAGTACCGTCTACCGGAACTATTCAACCGGAACTATTCAAACAGTGCCCAATCTTTTCTTTAAATAGGCTCATTCTGAACCTTGTTAAGGGGAGTTTGGATAGAGCTTAGATAGAGAGTTTAGAGAGAGAAACACTGAGAGAATTCCTTCTGTAAGTTCTCCTTCAGTTTTCCTTTCTTTCAATCTTTTCTGTTTTTAAGTTCAGTTTTTTCAGTTTAGTTTCAGTTTTGTAATCTATGTTATGTAATATATATCTTGTTCAAGTTTTATTTTCCTGTTTATGGAAGGCTGAGCCTCCTGTTTTAATTCCTGTTTTTAATTTCTGCAAGTTTTATTTTTCTGTTTATGGAAGGCTGAGCCTCCTGCTTTAATT
The DNA here is from genome assembly GCF_012489685.1 of Lotus japonicus. Taxonomy (NCBI): domain Eukaryota; kingdom Viridiplantae; phylum Streptophyta; class Magnoliopsida; order Fabales; family Fabaceae; genus Lotus; species Lotus japonicus. The sequence goes on along the minus strand of NC_080041.1, from coordinate 94,673,616 downwards.
CCTGTATTTAATTTTCTGCAAAAAGCCCCTC